>NW_027288413.1:0-300000 GCF_047511675.1 Marmota flaviventris | reverse complement strand
AGGATTAGGGTTAAAACTAGGGTTAGACCTTGAATATTTTAGGGGTAGGTTTGTGTTAGGTTTAGGACTATGGCTAATTTCATTACTGGCATTACGTTTAGGGCTAGTTTTAGTGTTAGGTTTAGGGCGAGGTCTAGTGTGAGGAATAAGTTTAAGGATAGGGTGATATGTAGAGCTAGTGTTAGTGTTGAGGTCAGAGTCAGTGTTTGTATTAGTTGTAGAGTTAGGTTTAGGATTCGAATTAGGGCTACGTTTAGGGCTAGCTGTAGTGTTAGGATTTGCTTTAGGTTAAGGGTTAGGTTCAGTGAAATGGCACGGGTTTTGCTTGATAGCTAGGGCTTCAGTTGGGGCTAGTTTTCAAATTAGCGTTAGGGTTACAGCTAGTGTTAGTGTGTGGTTTAGGCTTAGGTTTAGGGTTATATTTAGAGTTAGGGTTATTTCTAAGTTTAGGGCTACAGTGAAGGGTAGGACTAGGGTTAGGGCTAGGATTTGAGTTATTATGAGGGATAGGGTGCTCCATATGCACACAACACACACACACACACACACACACACACACAATGTTTTTTTCATAACTCACTTCTTTTTTTTTAAATATATATTATTTTAGTTACACACGGACACAATATCTTTGTTTATTGTTATGTGGTGCTGAGGATCGAACCCAGTGCCTCACATGTATGAGGCAAGCACTCTGCCACTGATCCACAATCCCAGCCCTCATGAGCATGAGGAAAAGACTAACATTAAACAGAGATGAGTGGGAGGGAAAGGGAGAGAGAAGGGAAACTGTATGGAAATGGAAGGAGACCCTCATTGTTGCACAAAATTACATATAAGAGATGGTGAGGGGAAAGGGGGAAAAACAAGGGAGAGAATTGAATAACAGCAGATGGGGTAGAGAGGGAAGATGGGAGGGAAGGGGAGGGGGGATAGTAGGGGATAGGAAAGGTAGCAGAATACATCAGTCACCAATATGGCATTATGTAAAAATGTGGATGTGTAACCGATGTGATTCTGCAAATTGTATTTGGGGTAAAAATGGGAGTTCATAACCCACTTGAATCAAATGTATGAAAGATGGTATCTCATGAGCTATGAATGTTTTGAACAGCCAATAAAAAAAAATTTCTTAAACTAAAAAAAAAAAAATAATAATAAATAAGGCATAGGGTTGGAAATAGGGATAGGGCTGGACCAGAGTTAGAGTTAGTGTAAGGATTAGATTTAGTGCCAATGTTAGGGGTCGGTTTAGGGTTAGAGCCAGGTTTAGACCTATGGTTAGTCTTAGGGTCAGATTAAGGGTCAGGGTTAGTGTTAGGGTTTGGGATAGTGATAGAGCTAGACTGAGGATTAGGGTTAGTACTAGTAATAGAGTTAGGTTTTTGGTTCGTCTAAGAATTAAATTTAGGACAAGGTAGCTATAGGGTGGTAGTTTGGCTTAGGGTAAGGGATACGGTTAGCACTAGTGTTAACACTAGGGTTAGGGTTAAGGTTATGGCTAGGGTTAGATTTAGGATTAGGGTTAAAGCTAGGGTTAGAGCTTGGGTTAGGTCTAGGCTAGGTTTTGTGTTAGCTTTAGGGCTATGACTAATGTGAGAACTAGGGTTAGAATTAGGGCTACTTTTAGGGTTAGTGTTATGTCTAGGTTTAGTTTTGGTTAGGTTTAGGGTTAGGGTTATGTTTAGGGTAATGGATAGGTTAGGGTTAGCGAATGTGTTAGGGTTAGGCCAAGGGTTAGCATTAGGGTTAAGATTAGGGTTAGGGTTAGGGTAATGGATAAGGTTAGAGCTAGAGTTAGTGCTAGGGTTATGGTTAGTGTTAGTGTTGGGGTTATTGTTAGGTTTAGGGATAGTGCAAGGATTAAAGTTAGGGTTAGTTTTAGGGTAAGGGTTAGGACTTGGTTTCGGTTTATAGTTAGGGTTAAAGCTAGGGTTGGGGCTCACATTAGGGCTAAATTTTGGGTAACATTAGTGCTAGTATTAAGGATACAGCTAATGTTAGAACTAGAGTTATGATTAGGGGTAATTTTAGGGTTATGTTTAGAGCTAAGCCTAGTTTAATGGTTAGGTTTAAGTTCACAGTGATGTTTTGAGCTAGGGTTAGTGTTAGGTTCCGAGTCAGGGTCAGGGTTAGTTTTAGGGTTGGGGATAGGATTCGAATTAGGGTAGGCTTAGGGCTAGATGTAGGGTTAGGTTTTGGTTAAGGTTAAGGGTTAGGGTTAGTGTTATGGCTCCTTATGTTTTAGGGCTAAGGATAAAGTTAAGGTAGCATTACAATTAATCTTAGTGATATTGGTAGTTATATGGTGAGTTTAGGCTTAGTGGTACATATAGAGTTATGGTTAATTCTAAGGTTAGGGCTATGACTAGGGTTAGGGCTAAGGTTAGGTCTAGTGTTTGAGTTACAGTAAGTGATAGGGTTAGAAATAGGAGTAGAGCTAAGGCGGTAGTTAGAGTTATTCTTAAGGCTAGGGTTAGTGTTAAGTTTAGGGCTAAATGAGGGCTAGGAATATGTCTAGGATTGGTGTTACGTTTAGGCCTAGTGTTAGGGCTATGTTTAAGATTAGGTTTATGTTTAGGGTTAGGTTTAGGGGAAGGGATGGGGTTATAGCTAAGTGTAGGGCTAGGGCAATGATTAGAATTAAGTTAAGGTCTAGGGTTAGGTTTGTGTTAGAATTAAGGCTAGATTTTGGGTTAGGATGAGGGCTAGGGTTTGTGTTAGGGTTAGGGAAAGTTTTAGGGATTGGGATAATGTCAGGTTTAGGGTTATGGCTAGGGATAGTTATAGGGTTTGGTTCATGGCTAGGTCTAATGTTAGGTTTAGGGGAAGGCCCAGGTAAAGAGTAAGGTGCATTTTTAGGGTAAGGGTCAGGTTTTGGGTTTGTGATAGTTTAATTATTAGGGTTAGGGCTCAAATTAGCGTTAGGGTTAGAATTAGGGTTAGGTTTATTGGATAGGGTTAGATTTAAGATTCAGGATAAGATTAGGGTAATTGGTAGGGTTAGGGTTAGTGATATGGTTAGGGTTAGGCCTAGAGTTAGCATTTGGGTTAGGGTTATTGTTAGGGTAATGAACAGCATTAGATATAGAGTTAGGGCTAGGGTTTTGGATAGGATTAGGGCTAGAGTTAGGGTTAGGGATAGGAATAGGATTAGGGTTTGGTTTTGGTTTAGGGTACAGGTTAGGTTTTGAGCTAGGGATAGTGCTAGGGTGAGGAATAGGTTTAGAATTATGTCTAGGGTTAGATTTATGGTTAAGGTTAGGGTTAGTTTTAGGGTTAGGGCAAAGGTTATCTTTAGAGTTAGGTTAATGGTTAGGGTTAGATGTTGTGTTAGTTTTAAAGGTAGTTTTAGGTTTAGGGTTTGTGTTAATATTAGGACTAAGATTATCATTTGAGTTAGGGTAATGGATAGGGTTAGATGTCAGGTTAGGGTAAGGGGTAGTTTTAGGTTTAGGGTTAGTGTTAGATTTGGGCTAGGGTTAGAGTTTGATAAGCGTTAGGGTTTTATCTAGAGTTAAGGCTACAATGAGTTTTGGGTTTAGGGTTAGGTCAAGGATTAGGTTTAAAATTAGGATTAGAGCTAGTGTTATCATTAGGGTTAATGTTCTGTTTAGGGTATGGATAAATTTAGAGATAGTATTAGGGCTAGTGTTAACATTATGATTAGGGCTAGGATTAGGATTTGGTTTAGGGATAGGGCTAGGGTTATGTTTAGGGTTCAGTTTTGGGTTTTATCTAGGGTTAGGTCTAAAACGAGGTTTAGGGTTAGCATGAGTGTTAGGCTTATGGTAAGGGATAAGGTTAGGTTAGGGTTAGGGTTACGCTTTGGGCTAGAGTTAGGCCTAGGATTAGGGCTAGGTTTTGTGTTAGGTTTAGAGCTAGTTTTAGTGCTATGGTAATGTAAGGGTTATGTTTACAGTTATGGCTAGTTCTAGTGTTAGGTTTAAGTTTCGGTTAGCCTCAGTTTTATAGCTAGGTTTAGTGTTATGTCAGGGTCTGTGTTTGGATTAAGGTTAGGTTTAGGGCTAGAGCCAGAATTAAGATTGGTTAGGTCTAGAGGTAAGGTTAGTGTTTGGTTTAGGTTAACGATTATCATTTGAGCTAGGGCTATTTTTTGTTTATATCTTGGTTAAAGATATGGCTAGATTTATGATTAAGTTTAATCTAGGTCTAGTATTAGGGTTACATTTAGATATAGGGTTATGGGTAGGGCTAGTGTTAGGGTTTGGTTTAGGTTCAGGGTCAGAATAAGGGTCAGGGTTATGGTTAGAATTTGTGTTAGGGTTATAACAAGAATGAGGGCTAGGGTTAGGACTAGTAATAGGGTTAAGTTTTGGGTTAGACTAAGACTAATTTTAGGACTAGGGTTAGCACTGGGGTTGGGGTTTGGCTAGGGTAAAGTATAAGTTTAGTGCTAGCGTTAGATCTGTGGTTCGGTTTAGGGTCAGGGATAGTGTTAGGGTTAGGGTTAGGGTGAAAGCTAGGGTTAGGTATCAGATTTGGGCTAGGGATGCGTTAGCATTAGGTTTAAGGTTATGGCTAATGTATGATCTAAGTTTATGATTAGAACTAGTTTTAGAATTAGGGTTAGGACCAAATCTAGTGTTAGATTAAGGTTTAGGTTTAGGGTGATGTTTAGAGGTAGGGTTAGTGTTAATGTCAGAGACAGGTTTTGGGATAGATTTAGGGTTAAATTTAGAACTCAAATTAGGGCTAGGCTTAGGGCTAGATATAAGGTTAGGGTTTGGTTTAGGTAAAAGTTTAGGGTTATTGTTATGGCTCAGTTTGGTTTTAGATCTAAGCCTATGGTTAGAGCTAGTTTTAGGATTAGCTTTAAGGTTAGGGCTAGTGTTAGGGTTAGGTTTAGTTTTAGAATTCGGGTTAGATTTAGAGTTAGGTTTAGATCTACGGTTAGGGCAAAATGTAAGGTTAGGTCTAGGGTTAATGCAGGCTATGGCTAGGAATAAGATTATGGTAAGTGATTGAGTTAGAATTAGGGCTAGGGCTAGGGTGAGAGTTGTAGTTATTCTTAAAGCTAGGATTCGGGTTAGGTTTAGGGTTAGGGCTAGGTTTAGTGTTAGGATTAGTCCTAGGGTTAAGTTTAGGGGTAGGTTTAATGTTAATGTTAAGGTCTAGGTTAGGTTTAGGGTAAGCAATGGGGTTATAACTAGGTTTAGGGCTAGGGAACGTGTTAGAATTAGGGTTAGGGTTATGATTAAGGCTAAGTTTTATTCTAGGATAAGAGATAGTGTTTGTGTTTGGGTTAGGGCTAATATTAGGGCTAGGGCTATTGTTAGGTTTAGGGTTACATTAGAGATAGGTTTCGGTTTATGTTTATGGTTAGGTCTAGTGTAAGGGTTAGATTTAGGGTAAGGGTCAAGTTTAAAGCTATGTGTATTATTAGGGTCAGTATTTGGCTTAAGGTTTGGTTTAGGCTAATGTTTAGTTTTATGGCTCGAGTTAGCATTAGGGTTAGAGTTAGGGTTAGGATAATGAATAGGCTTAGGATTAGGGTTCAAGTTAGTTTTAGGGCAATGGATAGGTTTAGGGATTGCGATAGGGTTAGGGTTAAGCCTAGGATTAGCATTACGGTTAGGATTGTGGTTAGCGTAGTGGATAGAATTAGAGCTATGATTAGGGTTAGGGTTAGGGTAGTTGATATAGTTAGAGCTAGGTTTAGGGCTATGTTTAATGTTAGGATTAGAGCTAGTTTTAGGTTTGGGTTTGGGATATGGCTAGGGTTATGTTAAGGGTAAATGTTAGGCTTTGAGCTAGGGTTAGGTCTAAAACGAGGCTTAGGGTTAGGGTTAGGTCTAGTGTTGGGTTTAGTGTTACACTTAGGGCTGTGTTCAAGCCTAGAATTACAACTAGGTTTTGTTCTAGTTTAGGCCTAGGGTTAGGGCTATGGGTATTGTAAGAGCTAGGGTTATGATTAGGGCTAGTTTTAGTGTTACAGTTATTGCTAGGTCTAGTGTTAGGATTAGGTTTGGTTTAGAGTGAGCTTTGGAGCTAGGATTATGTTAGGGTCAGGGCCAGTGTTCAGGTTAGAGTTAGTGTTGGGTCTAGTGCCAGAATTAGGACTAGGGTTAGGTCTAGGGGTATAGTTAGTTTTTGAATTAGGTTAAGGGTTATTGTTAGGGCTAGGGCTAGGTTGTGTTCAGGTCTAGGGCTAGAGATATGGCTAGATTTAGGATTAGGTTTAAGTCTAGGGCTAGTGTTAGGTTTAGTTTTAAGTATATGATTACTGGTAGGGGTAATGTTAGGGGTCAGTTTAGGGTTAGGGTCAGGTTTATACCTGCTGTTAGTATTACGGTCAGAATAACTTTCAGGGATAGGGTTTGGGTTTTGGTTAGGGTTAGAGCTGGAACGAAAGTTAGGAGTAGGCCTAGTAATAGGGTTAGGGGTTGGGTTATGCTAGAATTAGCGTTAGGACAAGGGTTAGCTTTAGGTTTAGGGTTTAGCTTAAGGTAATGGATAGGGTAAAAGCTCAGGGTTATATCTAGGGTTAGGGTATGGATTAGGGGTAGTTTTAGGGTTAGGGTTAAAAATAGGGTTAGTGCTCGGCTTAGGGCTTGGTTTTGGGTTAGTTTGGAGCTAGTGTTAGGCCTACAACTAATGTATAAAGCAGGGTTATGATTAGGACTACTTTTTGGGTAAGTGTTTTGGCTAGATCAAGTGTTAGTATTAGGGTTACCATTTTCGTGATGTTTAGAGCTAGAGTTAGTGTTAGGGTCAGGTTCAGTTTTCGGGTTATAGTTAGGGTTAGTGTTAAACCCAGAAATATCACTAGAGTTAGGTCTAGGGGTAGGATTAGTGTTTGTGTTACGTTAAGGTTTATCATTAGCGCTAGGGCTAGTTTTTTTATTTAGGTCTAGGGCTAGAGATATGGCTAGAGCCTGGATTATGTTTAGGTCTAGGGCTAATGTTAGAGTTACGTTTAGGTATAGGTTTATTGCTAGTGGTAGTGTTAAGGTTTGGTTTATGGTTAGGTTCAGGTTTAGACATACAGTTACTGTTAGGGTCAGAATAAGTGTCAGGGTTAGGTTTAGTGTTTGGGTTATGGTTAGAGCTAGAATGGGGGCTAAGTTTAGGACTAGTAATAGGGTGACGGTTTCACTTAGGCTAAAGATTAGGGTTAGGTTTATGGCTATGTTTAGTGTGTTAGGTTTCAGGTAGGGGTCAAATTTAGAACTAGGAGTACTATTAGGGTAAGCTTCAGGTTTAGGGTTTTGTTTAGTTTAGGGTTTAGGGTAAGGGCTCAAATTAGCGTTAGGATTTTGTTTAGGGTAATGATAGTGTTTGGTTTAGGGTTCAGGTTAGATTTAGCATAATGGATAGGGTTACAGTTAGGGATAAAGTTAGATTTTGGCCTAGGATTAGCATTATAATTAGGGTTATGTTTAGGGTAATTGGTAGGGTTAGGCTAAATTTAGGGCTAGGGTTATGGATAGGATTAGGGTTAGGGTAAGTGTTAAGGTTATGGGTTTGTTTTGTGTTAAGTTTAGGGCTAGAATTACAGCTAGGGCAAATGTCAGGTCTAGGATTTTGGCTAGCGATAGTTTTAGGTTTAGGTTTATGTCTAGGTCTAGGATTAGGTTTAGTGGTAGGTTCAGGGTTAGAGCTATGTATATTATCATGGGAAGGGGCAGAGTTAAGGTTTGTGTTGTGTTAAGGTTTAGACTTAAGGCTTGAATTAGCATTAGTGTTATAGTTAGGGTAACGATAGGTTTAGGTTTAGGATTCAGGTTAGGTTTAGGTTAATGAAATAGGTTCGGGTTAGGGATAAGTTTAGGGTTAGGCTTAGGGTTACCATTAGTGTTATGGTTATGATTAGGGTAATGGATAGGGTGAGAGCTATTGATAGGGCTAGGGTTATGGTTAGAATTCTTGCTAGGTTTAGGGTAAAATTTAAGACTATGTTGTGGTTTAGGGTTAGATTTACGGGTAGGTTTAAAGCTAGGGTTAAGGCTCAGATAGGGCTTGATTTTGGTTTTGGTTAGGGCTAGGATTAGGACTATGGTAATGTATGAACTAGTGTTGCAATTAGTGCTAGTTTTAGGGTTAGGGTTAGGGCTTGGTCTAGTGTTACGGTTAGGTTCAGTGTTAGGGTGATATTTAGAACAAGGGTTATTGTTAGGGTTATTGTCAGATTCAGGGTTAGTTTTCGGTTTAGGTTTAGAACTCAAATTATGGCTAAAGTTAGTAGTAGTTTTACCTTTAGGTTTTGGTTTAGGTTAAGGGTTAGGGATATACCTTGGTTTTGTTTTAGGGCTAGGGCTACAGTTACAGCTAGATTATGGATTAGTATCAGGATTAGGGCTAGTGTTAGGTTGAGGTTTAGGCTTAGGGTGCGGGTTACCTTTATAGTTAGTGTTAGGGTTATGGCTAGGTCTAGTGTTAGGTCTAGGTTGTTAGTGTCATGTTTAAAGCTAGGTTCATTGTTAGAATTAGGGTCAGCTTTTGGGATAGGGTTAGGGTTAGGTTTAGAGCCAGAATTAGGACTAGGTTTAGGTCTAGCGGTAGAGTAATTGTTCGGTTTACGTTAAGGGTTTTGTTAGTGCTAGTGCTAGGTTTTTGTTTAGGTCTAGGGTTAGAGTTATAGCTTTATTTAGGATTAACTTTGGGTCCAGGTCTGGTGTTAGGCTTACGTATAGGTGTAGGTTTACCAGTAGGTCTAGTGTTAGGGTTTGGTTTATGGTTAGGGTCAGGTTTAGACCTAGGGTTATTGTTAGGGTCAGATGAGGGTCAGGGATAGGTTTAGAGGTAGAATGAATGTAGGGTTAAGACTAGAATTATGGTTAGAGTTTTAGTTAGGCTAAGGATTAGATTAAGATTAGGGTTAGCATTTGGGTTAGGTTTTTGCTTAGTGTAAGGAATGGGGTTAGAGTTAGGGTTAGAGCTAGTGTTAGGGTTAGGGTTAGGCCTAGTATTATGGTTAAAGCTAAGTTTAGGGCTCGGATTAGGTGTAGAATTTGTTAGGGTTAGGGCTACGTTTAGGACAATGACTAATGTATGAACTTGGATTATGATTAAGGCTAGTTTTATGGTTAGGTTAAGGCTAGATATAGTGTTAAGGTTAATTTTAGGTTAGGGTGGTGTTTAGAGCTAGGATTAGTGGTAGGGTCAGTGTCAGTGTCAGGGTTAGTTTTAGAGTTAGGTGTAGGGTTAGGGTTTGATTTAAGTTAAGGGTTCAGATTAGGGCTATGGCTTGGTTTTGGTTTATGGCTAGGGCTAGGGCTAGGGCACGTTTTAGGATTAGCATTATGGTTAGGGATAGTGTTAGGGTTTGTTTTAGGCTTATTTTAGAGTTAAATTTAGAGTTAGGTTTAGATTTAGACTTAGGCTTAGATCTAGGGTTAGGATTAAGTTTAAGGATAAAACTAGGGCTAGGGCTAGGGCAAGAGTTAGAGTTAGTTTTATGGCTATGTTTAGTGTTAGGTTAGGATTAAATAAAGGCTAGTATTAGCACTAGGCTTTGTGTTAGGCCTAGGCTTAGGGTGAGGGTTAGAGTTAGGTTTAGGGTTATGGTTAGTTTTGAGGTATAGGATGAGTTTATATGTAGGTTTAGGGCTAGGATGTGGAATAGAACTAGGGTTAGGGCTCAGGTTATGGTTCAGGCTAGGATTAAGCCTAGGTTTAGTGCTAGGATTTTGGCTAGAGATAATTTAAGGTCTAGTGTTATGGTTAAAAATAGTTTTAGGTTTAGGTTTATGGCTAAATCTAGTGTAAGGGTTAGGGTTAGGGTGAGGTTCAGGTTTAGAGCTAAGGGTACTCTTAGGGTCAGGGTCATGATTGGTGTTTTGGATAGGTTATGGTTTAATATTAGAACTCAAATTAGCATTAGATTTAGGATTAGGGTGAATATAGTGTTAGGTTTAGGTTTTAGGTTAGGTGAGGGTAATGTATAGGGTTAGGATTAGTGATTCGGTTAGGTTTAGGCCCAGGTTTAGCATTAGGGATAGGGTTAAGGTTAGGGTAATTGATAGGGTTAGAGATAGGGGTACAGCTAGGGTTATTGTTATGATTATTGATAGGGTTAGTCTTAGGGTAAGGGATAGGGTTAAATCTAGGTTTACAGCAAGGTTATAGTTACGATTAGTGATAGGATTAGGGTTAGGGGTAAATTTAGGGATAGTGCTTGGAATAAGGCTAGATTTTGTGTTAAGTTAATGCTAGGTTTAGGTAACAGCTAGTGTAAATACCTGGGTTGAGATTAAGGCTAATTTTATGGTTAGGGTTAGGTCTATTATGTTTAGGTATAGGGTTAGGGTGATGTTTAGAGCTAGGGTTAGTGTTAAGGTCAGAGTCAGTGTCAGGGTTACATTTAGCGTTTGGCTTAGAAATTGAATTATGGATAGAGTTATGTCTAAGTGTAGGGTTAGGGCTTAGTTTTTATTAAGGTTTAGGGTTAGGTCTATGGCTTGGTTTTGTTATAGCGCTAGGATTATAGCTAGTTTTAGGATTAGCCTTAGGGTTAGGGCTAGTGTTAGGTTTAGGTTTAGGCTAAGGTTTATTTTTAAATTTAGAGTTAGGGTTAGATCTAGGTTTGCTGCTAGGTGTATGAATAGGGCTAGTGTTAGACCTATGGTTTGGGCTAGGAATAGGGTTCTAGTAAAGTATAGGTTTACAACTAGGGTTAGGACTCAGGTGATAGTTAGAGTTAGTCTTTGGGCTAGGGTTAGGGTTAAGGTTAGGGATGGGGCTAAATTAGATCTAAGATTAGGGATAGAGGTAGTGTTAGAGTTGGGCCTAGCTTTATGGTTAGGGTTATAATTAAGGCTATGTTTAGGGCTAGGATAAAAGCCAGGGTTTGTGTTAGGGTTAGGGCTAGTATCATGGCTAGAACTAATATCAGGTCTAGGTTTATGCTTAGGGATAGTTTTGGGGTTAGTTTTATGGCTAGGTGTAGTGTAAGGGTTAGATATAGGGTAAGAGTGAGGTTTAGAGCTAGGAAAATTATTAGCGTCAGTGTCAGCGTTAGGTTTAGGTTTGAGTTTAGAGTTAGGGCTCAAATTATCATTAGAGTTAGGGTTAGGGTAATGATTGTATTAGGTCGAGGGTTCAGGTCAGGTTTAGGGTAATTGATAAGTTTGGGGATAGTGATACGTTTAGGGTTAGGCCTAAGGTTAACATTAGGTTAAGGGTTATGTTTAGGTTAAAGATACAGTTAGACTTAACTTTAGGGCAAGGGTTATGGATAGAATTAGGTGTTGATTTAGTGTTAGGGTGAGGGTTAGAACTAGGGTTAGGTTAAGGTTATGTTTAGTTTAAGGCTTTGTTTTTGAGCTATGGTTAGGGCTAGGCTCAATGTTAGGTTCAGGATTAGGTCTAGGGATAGGATTACAGTAGGTTTTGGTTTAGAGTTATGGTAGGATTAGACCTAAGATTAATGGTAAGGTCAGTAGAAGGGTCAGGGTTAGTATTAGGGTTTTAGATAGGGTTAGATCTAGAATGAGGGCAAGGGTAAGGGCTATTAATAAGTTTAGTGTTTTGGTTAGCCTAAGGATTAGGGATAGGTCTAGGGTTACCCTTAGGTTTAAGGTTTTGCTTAAGTAAGTGATTGGTTTAGAGCTTGGTTATGGTTAGAGTTAGTGTTAAAGCTAGGTGTAGGACTCGGATTAGGCCTAGGTTTTGTGTTAGGGATAGTGCTACGGTTAGCGTAATGGCTAATGTAAGAACTAGGGTTACCATTAGGGTTAGTTTTCATGTTAGGGTATGGGTTAGGTTTAGTATTGGGGTTAGGTTTAAAGTTAGGGTGATATTTTTAGCTAGGTTCGTGTTTGAATAGGAGTCAGGTTCAGGCTTAGTTTTAGGGTTAGAGTTAGAACTCAAGTTAGGGCTAGAGTTATTGTTAGGGTTCAGTTTACGGTGAGGGCAGTGTGTAGAGCTAGGGTGAGTGTTAGAATATGTGTCAGCATCAGGGTTGGTTTTAATGTTTGTGTTAGGACTCAAACTAGGGCTAGGTTTAAGTCTAGTAGTAGTGTAAGAGTTTGGTTTAAGTTAAGGTTTAGATTTAGGGCTAACACTCTATTTTGTTTTAGTCCTATGGTTAGGTTTAGGGCTAGTGTTAGTGTTAGGCTTAGGCTTAGTGTTAGGGTTAAATTTGTAATTAGGTTAGACCTAGGGTGAAGGCTAGAACTAAGGATAGGGCAAGGGTTATGGCTATGTTTAGGGTTATGGTAAGGGATAGGTTTAGAACTAGGGATAGGGCTAGGGCGAGAGTTAGTCTTTGGGCTAGGGTTTAGGGTTAGGGTTAGGGTTAGGGATAGGGCTAAATTAGGGCTAGGATTAGGGCTAGGTTTACTGTTTAGTTTAAGCCTAGATTTAGGGTTAAGTTTAGGGTTAGGGTTAGAGTTTAGAGTTAGCGTTTAGAGTTAAGGTTTTGCATTTGGCAAAGTTTTTGGTAATGGATGGCTTTATAGCTAGGTTTAGAGGTAGGATGACGGTAATAATTAGGTTTAGGGCTGTGGTTATGGTTAGGGTTATGACTAAGCCTAGGTTAAGGGCTCGGATGAGGGCTAGGGATTTTTAGGTAGGGTTAGGCTAGGATTAGTGCTAGGGCTAATTTTAGGTCCAGAATTATGGTTCAAGGTAGTTTTAGGATAAGGATTATGGGTACATCTAGTGTAAGGATTATGTTTGGGTTTAGCATCAGCTTTAGAGCTAGGGGTATTATGAGGGTCAAATTCTGGGTTAGGGTGTGGGATAGGTTAAGGTTTAAAGTTAGGGCTTGAATTATCATTAGGGTTAGTGTTATGGTTATGATAATGGATAGAGTTAGAAATCAGTTTAGGGCTAGGGTTATGGTTATCATTAGGGCTAGGTTTTGGGTTAAGGTAGTGCTAAAGTTAGGTTTACGGCTAATGCAAGTACTAGGGTTATGCTTACGTCTAATTTTAGAGTTTTGGGGCTAGGTTTACTGTTAGGTTTAGTTTTAGGTTTAGGGTGATGTTTAGACCTCAGCTTAGTTTTATGGTAGTTTAAGGGTCAGGTTAGTTTTAGGTTTTGGATTAAAACTCGAATTAGGGCTGGGGTTAGGGCTAGGTGTAGGGTTAGGGCTTGGTTTAGGTTAAGGCTTATGGTTAAAGCTTTGTCTCTGTTTGCTTTTAAGGCTAGGATTAGGATTAGTGAATTTTTTTAGGATTAGTGTTAGTGTTAGGGCTAGTCTTAGATTTAGGCTTAGGCTTCGGTTTAGGGTTAAATTTAGAGTTAGGTTTTTATCTAAGTTTAGTGCTAGGGCTAAGGATAGGACAATGGTTAGGACTAGAATTTGGGATAGGGTTAGATTTATGGGAAGGGAGAGGATTAGAATGAGTGATAGGGCTGGTGTGAGAGTAAGAGTTATTCTTAGGGCTAGGGTTAGAGTTAGGTTTAGGGATATGGCTAAATTATGGCTAGGGTTAAGGTTAGGGATAGGGTGAGAGCTAGTTTTAGACTTAGCATCAGAGTTTGGGCAAATTTTAGGCTTAGGCAGCGAGTTAGGGTTAGATTTAAAGTTAAGTTTCCATCTAGTGTTAAAGCTAGGGCTAAGGATAGGGCAATTGTGATGAAAAGGGTGAGGTTTAGAGTTAGGGCTTACAGTTAGGGTAAGGGTTGTGCTTTTGGATAGGTTTAGGGTATGCAAGGGTTATTATTAGGGTTAGGGCTAGAGTTAGGGTTAGGGTTATGATTAAGGCTAGGTTTATGGCTCGGATGAGGATTAGGGTTTGTGTTAGGTTTATAGATAGTATTATGGCTAGGGCTAATGTCAGGTCTAGGGTTATAGTTAGGGCTAGATTTAGTGTTAGGTTTATGGATTCGTCCAGTGTAAGGATTAGGTTTAGGTTAAGATTCAGATTTATATCTAGGGTTATTATTAGGGTCAGGGTCAGATTTAGGGTTTGGGTTATATTAGGGTTTTGGTTTAGGGGTAATGACAGCGTTAGTTCTAGGATTTAGGTTTGGTTTAGTGTAATGGATAGGGTTAGGGTTAGGCCTAGGGTTAGCTTAGGAGTTACGGTTATTTTTAGCCTAATGGATAGGTTTAGACCTAAGGTTAGGCCTGGGTTATGTATAGGATTAGGGCTTGTTTTGGGTTAGGCTTAGGTTTAAGTTTAGGGTTAAAGCTAGGTTTACTACTCGGTTTAAAGATAGGTTTTGGGTTAGGTTAGGGCTAGGGTTAAGGCTATGGCTAATGTACGAAGTAGGGTTATGATTAGCACTAGTTATAGGGTTAGGGTTAGGGCTACGTCTAATATTAGCTTGAGGTTTATGGTGATGATGATGTTTAGAGCCAGGGTTAGTGTTAGAGTAAGAGTCAGTGTCAGGGTTAGTTTCAGGGTAGGTTAGGACTAGAATTAGGATATGGTTAGGGCTAGGTGTAGGTTTAGGTTTGTTGTAGGATAAGGGTTTGGGTTACGTTATGGCTCGGTTTTGTTTTAGGGCTAGGGCTAATGTTAGGGCTAATTTTAGGATTACCATTAGCATTAGGGGTAGTGTTAGGTTTAGATTTAGGTTTAGGCCTAGGTTTAGGGCTAGATTTCGAGTTACAGTTAGATCTAGGGTTATGGCCAGGGCCATGAATAGGGCTAGGGTTAGATCAAGGGTTAGGGCCAGGATTAGGGTTCTAGTAAGGGATAGGTTTGGTACTAGGGTTAGCGTGAGATTTAGAGTTAGAGTTAGTCTTTGGGCTAGGATTAGGGTTATGGTTAGGGATAGGGCTAAATTAGGGCTAAGATTAGGGCTAGGGTTAGAGTTATGTTTAGGCCTAGGTTTTGAGTTAGGGATAAAATTAAGGCTATGTGTAGGGCTAGGAAAAGGGCTAGGGTTTGTTTTAGGGTTAGGGCTAGGATTGTGTCTAGGGTTAATATCATGTCTAGAGTTAAGGTTAGGAATAGTTTTAGGGGTTAGTTTTATGGCTAGGTCTAGTGTAAGGGTTAGGTAAGGTAAGAGTCAGGTTTATAGCTAGGGGAACTATTAGGGACATGGTTAGTATTAGGGTTTGGTTTACATTTGAGGTTAGGGTTAGGGCTTGAATTAGCATTCGGGTTAGGGTTAGTGTAATAATTGGATAGGTTTAATGTTCAGGGTTGGATAGGTTAATTGATAGGTTTGTGGAAAGCTATAGGGTTAGGATTAAGCCTAGAGTTAGAAGTATGGTAAGGGTTATGTTTTAGGGTAATGGATACAGTTAGAGTTAAGTTTAGGGCTAGGTTTATGGTTAAAATTAGGTCTTGTGTTAGGATTAAAGTGAGGTTTAGAACTAGGATTATGTTTAGGTTTTGTTTAGCATAAGGGTTAGGTTCTGAGCTATGGTTAGGGCTAGGCTGAGAGTTAGGTTTAGAATTAGGTCTAGGGATAGGATTATGGTAAATTTGGGGTTAGGATTGGTGTTAGGGTTAAATGTAGGATTAGTGTTATGGTCAGAATAAGGATCAGGGTTAGGATTAGTGTTTGGGATTGTGTTAAAGCTAAAACAAAGGCTAGAGTTAGGACTATTATTAGGGTTAGGGTTTTGGTTAATCTAAAGACTAGAGATACGTCTAGGGTTACTCTTTGGTTTAGGATTTTGCTTAGGGTAAGGGATTGATTTAGATCTAGGGTAAGGGCTATGGTGAGGGTTAGAGTTAGAGTTAAATCTAGGTTTAGGGCTCGGTTTAGGGCTAGATTTGTGTTACGCTTAGGGCTAGGATTAGGGCAACGACTAATGTAAGAACTAGGGTTACAATTAGGGTTAGTTTTAGGGTTAGGATTAGGGGTAGTTTGAGTGCTAGTGTTAGGTTTAAGGTTAAGGTGATATTTATAGTTACAGTTCTTGTTAGGATAGGAGTCAGGGTCAGGGTTAGTTTTAGGGTTAGTGTTAAGACTCGAATTAGGGCTATTGTTAATGTTAGTGTTTGGTTTGTGTTTAAGGCAGTGTTTAGATCTAGGGTGAGTGTTAGAATATGAGTCAATGTCAGGGTTAGTTTTAAGGTCAGGCTTAGGACTCGAATTAGGGCTAGGTTTATGTCTAAGTGTAGTGTTAGTTTTTCGTTTAAGTTAAGGTTTAGGGTTAGGGCTATTGCTTGGTTTTGGTTTACTGCTAGGATTGAATTAGGGTTAGTTTTACTATTATCATTAGCATTAGAGCTAGTGTTAGTGTTAGGCTTAGGCTTAGGTTTAAGGTTATATTTAGAGTTATGATTAGGGTGGGACTAACTTTCAGGCAAGTGTTAGGGCTAGTGTTAGGTTTATGGTAGCAGATAGGGATAAAACCAGGGCTAGGGCTAGGGCAAGGAATTAGTGTTAGTCTTAGGGCTAGGGTTAGGATAGGGTTAGAGATAGAGTTAATTAGGGCTAGGTTTGTGTTAGTTAAGCCTATGGTTAGGGTTAGGGTTATGTTTATATTTAGGGTAAGAGATGACATTATAGGTAGATTTAGAGGTAGGGTGAGGGTTAGAATTAGGGTTAGGTATAGGACTAGAAATAGGGTTATTTTAAAGGCTAGGTTTAGGATAAGAATGAGGGCTAGGTGTGTTTATAGGGTTAGGTCTAGGATTAGGGCTAGGGCTAATTTCAGGTCCAGAATTATGGTTAAAGTTAGTTTTACGTTTAGGTTTATGACTAATTCTAGACTAAGGTTTAGGTGTTGGTTTATGGTCAAGTTTAGAGCTAGGGGTATTATTAGGGTCAAGGTCTGAGTTAAGGTTTGAGATGGGTTAAGGTTTGAATTTTGGGCTTGATTTAGTTTTAGGATTAGCATTATGGTAATGATAGGGTTAGTTATAGGATTCAAGTTAGGTTTAGGCTAATGGAACATTATGAATCAGGATAGGGTTAGATTTGTGCTTAGGGTTATCATTAAGGTTTGGGTTATCGTTATATTAATGGATAGAGTTAGAGATCAGTTTAAGGCTAAAGTTATGGTTACAATTAGGACTAGTGTTAGGGTTAGGTTAGGTTTAAAGCTAGGGTTAGGTTCTGATTATGGCTAGGTTTGGGGTTTATGTTGGAGCTAGGGTTAGGGTTAGAGCTAAGGTAAGTACTAGATCTAAATTTAGGGCTAGTTTTAGGGTTTGAGTGCTCGGTTTAGTTTTAGGGTTAGGTTTACAGATACGGTGGTGTTTAGAGCTAGAAGTGTTAGGGTCAGTGTCAGGTTCAGGGTTAGTTTTAGGGTTTGGCTTCCAACTCAAATAAGTCTAGTTTTACATCTAGGTGTACGTTTAGGGTTTGGTTTACGTTAATGTTTAGGGTTAGATCTATGGCTCAGTTTTGTTATAGGGCTAGGGCTAGCGTTAGGGCTCATTTTAGGATTAGTGTTATGGTTTGGGCTAGTGTTAGGTTTAGACTTAGGCTTCGGGTTAAGTCTTGTTTTAGAGGTACGTTTTGGCTAAGGTTAGTGCTAGGGATAAGTATTGGGAAAGGATTAACACTAGGGTTAGGGCTAGGGTTAGGTTTATGGTAAGGGATAGGGTTAGAATGAGTGATAGGGCTAGTATCAGAGAGTTAGTCTTAGGGCTAAGGTTAGGGTTAGGTTTATGAATAGGGCTAAATTATGGCTAGGGTTATGTTAGGGCTAGGGTTAGGGCTAGTTTTAAGATTAGGCTTAGGCATCGAGTTAGGGTTAGATTTAGAGTTAAATTTTGATCTAGGTTAGTGCTAGGGCTAAGGATAAGGCAAGGGTTGCCACTAGGGTTAGGGTTAGAGTTAGGGTTTAATTTAGGCTAAGGGATGTGGTTATAGCTAGACTTTGGACAAGGGCAAGGGTTAGTATTAGGGTTAAAAATAGGGTTAGAGTTAGGGTTATGATTAAGGCTATGTTTAGGGCTACAATGAAGACTAGGACTTGTTTTAGGGTTAGGGATAGTATTAGGGCTATGGCTAATATCAGATCTTGGGTTACAGTTAGGGATAGATTTAGTGTTAGGTTTATGGCTTGGTCCAGTGTAAGGGTTAGGTTTTGGTTAGGGCCAGATTTAGATCTAGGGTTATTTTAGAATCAGGGTCAAGATTAGGGTTTGGGTTAAGTTAGTGATTAGGTGCAGGGCTCGAATTAGTGTTAGATTTAGGGTTAGTGTAATGTATATAGTTAGGGTTAGGCCTAGTGTTATCAGAAGGGTTAGGGTTATTGTTAGGGTAATGTATAGGGTTAGCCCTAAGGTTAGGGCTAGAGTTATGTATAAGATTAGGACTAATGTTTGGGTTAGGGTTAGGTTTATGTTTAGGGTTACAGTTAGATTTAGGACTAAGATTAAGGCTAGGTTTTGAGTTAGGTTAGGGTTAGAGTTAAGGCTACCGCTAATGTATGAATTAGGTTTATGACTACAGCTAGTTATAGGTTTAGAGTTAGATCTAGGTCTAGTGTTAAGGTTAGGTTTATGGTGATGATGATGTTTAGAGCCAGCGTTAGTTGTTCGGGTCAGTGTCAGGGTCAGGGTTAGTTTTCGGGTTAGGGGTTAGACTATAATTAGTGATAAGATTAGGGCTAAATGTAGGTTTATGAGTTGTTTTTGGTTAAGGGTTAAGGTTAGGGCTATGACTTGGTTTTGTTTTTATGGCTAGAGTAAGGTTAGGGCTAGTTTTATGATTAGTCTTAGGGTTAGGGCTATTATAAGTGTGAGATTTAGGCTTACGTTAAGGTTTAGGGATAAGAATAGAGTTATTGGATAGGTTTAGATTTAGGGTTAGGATTAAATTTAGAGTTAGGTTTTGATCTAGGTTTTGTGATAGTGCTAAGTATAGTCTAGGGTAGGGCTACGTTTAGGGCTAGGTATATGGTGAAGGTAAGGGATAAGGTTACAACTAGGTATAGGGTTAGTGTGAGAGTTAGAATTAGTCTTAGGGCTAGGGTTAGAGTTAGGGATAGGGCTAATTGGGGCTTGGATTAGGGCTAGGGTTAGTGTTAGGGTTAGGCCTAGGGCTATTGCTAGGTTTAGTGTTAGGTTTAGCATTATGTTAAGTTTCGGGTAAGGGATGGCAATATAGCTAGTGCTAGGACTAGGATGAAAATTAGGGTTAAGGTTAGGGTTACAGTTATGATAAAGGTGAAGTTCCTTGCTAGGATGTGCCCTAAGTTTTGTATTAGCTTTAAGGCTAGATTGGAGCTAGGGCTAATGTCATGTCTAGGGTACGCTTAGGGATAGTTTTAGGGTTAGGTTTATGGCTAGGTCTATTGTAAAATTTTGGTTTCTTGTTAGGGTCAGGTTTAGAGCTATCGGTATTATTAGAGTCAGGGTTAAGTTTAGAGTTGGGGGTAGGTTAAGGTTTAGGTTTAGGGGTCAAATTAGTCTTATATTTAGGGATTCGGTAAGGACACAGTTAGATTTAGGGTTCAGGTTAGGTTTAGGTTAATAGATAGGATTAAGGCTAGTGCTAGGATTAGGTTTCCGCCTAGGGTTAGCATAAGAATTATAGTTATCTTAGGGTAATGAATAGGGTTAAAGTTAGGTTTAGGGCTAGTGTTATGGTTAGGATTAGGTCTAGGTTTAGGCTTAGGTTTATATTTAGGTCTAGGGTTATTGTTAAGAATAGCTTTAGGTTTAATGCTAAGGTAGGGCTTGGATGAGGGCAAGGTTTTGTGATAGGTTAGAGCTATGGCTAATGTAAGAACTAGTGTAATGATTAAGACTAGTTTATGGTTAATGTTAGGACTAGATGTAGTTTCAGGGTTAGTTTTAGGGTTAGGGTGAAGTTTAGAGCTAGGGTTAGTGTTAGTGTCAAGGACAGTGTTCAGGTATGGTCATGGTTAGGGTTAACGGCAGAATTAGGACTGGGGTGTGATCTAGAGGTAGGGTTAGAGTTTGGGTTAGGTTAAGGGTTATTGTTAAGGCTAGGTCTAGTTTGTCTTTAGGTCTAGAGCTATAGTTATGGCTAAATTTAGGATTAGGTTAGGTCTGGGGCTAGTGTTAGGGTTAGGTTTAGGTGTAAGTTTACCAGTAGAGCTAGTGTTAGGTTCGGTTTAGGGTTAGGTTTAGATTTAGAGCTATTATTGTTAGGGTCAGAATAATGGTCAGGGATAGGGTTGGGGTTTGGGTTATGGTTAGATATAGAATGAAGGCTAGGGTTAGGACTAGTTATAGAGTTAGGTTTTTGTTAAGCTGAGGATTAGTGCTAAAAATACGGTTAGCGTTAGGGTGAGGGTTTGGCTTAGGGTAAGCGATAGGGTTAGAGGTAAAGTTAGGACTAGGGTTAGAGTTAGGTTTATGGTTAAAGCTCATGTTATGGCTTGGATTAGGGCTAATTTTGTATTAAATACAGGGCTAGTGTTATGGTTATGGCTATTGTAAGAAATAGGGTTACAATTAAGGTTAGTTTTATGGTTAAGTTTAGGGCTAGGCCTATTGTTAGGGTTAGGTTTAAGGTTAGGGTGATGTTTAGAGCTAGGTTTAGTGTTTGAATATGAGTCAGGTTCATGGTTAGGTTTAGGGTTAGGGCTGGTGAAGGGTTAGGGTTTGGCCTAGGGTAAGGGTTAGTGTTAGGGGTATGGCTCAGTTTTGTTTTAGGGATAGGGCTAGGGTTGGGGCTAATTTTAGGAATAGCATTAGGATTAGAGCTAATTTCAGGGTTAGGCTGAGGCCTCAGGTTAGGGTTAGTTTTAGAGATAAGTTAGTGCTAGTGCTAAGGATTATGACTAGGGTTAGGGCTTTGGTTAGGGTTATGGTAAGGGATAGGGTTAGTTTTAGAGATAGGTTTTGATCTAGAATTAGTGCTAGGGCAAGGGTTATGACTAGGGTTATGTTTAGATTTAGGGTTAAAGCTACGTTAGGGCTTGGTTTAGGGCTAGGTTTTGTAATATGTTAGGGCTATGGCAAATGTAAGAACTTTGTTATAATTAGGGCTAGTTTTAGCGTTACAGTTAGAGCTAAGTATAGTTTTAGGGTTAGGTTTAGGGTTAGGGTGACGTTTAGAGATAGGGTTAGTGTTAGTGTCAGGGTCAGTGTTCAGTTTAGGGTTATATTTAATGGAAAAGCCAGAATTAGGACTAGGGTTACGAATAGTGGAAGGATTAGTTTTTGGCTTTAGGCTAAGGGAAATTATGAGGGCTATAGCTAAGCTCTTATTTAGATCTAGGTCTAGAGTTATGGATAGATTAGGATTAGGTTAGGTCTAGGGCTATTGTTAGGGTTAGGTTTAGGTATAAGGTTACCAATAGGGTTAATGTTAGGGTTCGGTTTAGGGTTAGGTTCAGGTTTAGACCTATGATTAGTGTTAGGTCAGAATAAGGGTCAGGGTTAGGGTTAGGGTTTGGGTTATGGTTAGAGCTAGAATGAGCACAAGGGTTAGGACAACTAATAGGGTTAGGGTTTGGGTTAGTTTGAGGAATAGAATTAGGATTAGGATTATTATTAGCATTAGGTTTATGGTTTGGCATAGGGTATAGGGTTAAAATTAGGGTTAGGGCTAGATTTAGGGTTAAAGCTAGGTTTAAGGCTCAGATTAGGGCTAGTTTTGTTTTAGGGTTATGGCTAGAGTTAGAGCAATGGCTAATGTAAGAACTATGGTTTTTAGGGTTAGTTTTAGGGTGATGGTTAGGGGTTAAAACTCTATTGTTAGGATTAGGTTTAAGGTTAGGGTGAAATATAGAGTTTGTGTTAGTGTTAGGTTAATTGTCAGGGTCAGGTTTAGTTTTAGAGTTAGGGTTAGGACTCGAATTAACGATGGGATTACTGTAAGGGTTCGGTTTAAGGTTAGGGTGGTGTTTAGAGCTAGGGTGAGTGTTAGGATATGAGTCAGAGTAAGGGATAGTATTAAGGTTAAGATTAGGACTCCAATTAGGGCTAGGGTAAGGTCTAGGTGTAGTGTTAAGGTTTGGTTAAGTTAAGGTTTAGGGTTAGGGCTCTTGCTCAGTTTTGTTTTACTGCAAGGGTTAGTGTTAGGGCTAGTTTTATGATTAGCGTTAGGGCTAGGGCGAGTGTTAATGTTAGGCTTAGGTTTAGGGTTAGGATTAGATTTAGAGTTAAGTTTAGATCTACGTTAGGACTAGGAATAAGGATTTGGCCATGGTTATGGCTAGGTTTAGGGCTAGGTTTATGATTATGGTAATGGATAGGGGTAGAAGAAGGGAGAGGGCTACTGTGAGAGTTAGAGTTATTCTTAGGGCTAGGGTTAGGGTTAGCATTAGGGATAGGGTTAAATTAGGGCTAGGATTAGGGATAGGATTAGTGTTCACCTTAGGCCTAGAGTTAGGGTTAGGGTTAGGTTTAAGTTTAGGGTAAATAATGGCATTATAGCTAGGTTTAGAGATAAGGAGAAGGTTAGAATTAGGGTTAGGGCTATGGTTAGGGTTAGGGTAATCATTAAGGCTAGGTTTGGGGCTAGGATTACAGCTATGCTTTATTTTAGTGTTACGGCTAGGATTAGGGCTAGGGCTAATATCAGATCTAGGTTTATGATTATAGATAATCTCAGGATTAGGTTTATGCCTACATATAATGTAAGGGTTAGGTTTAGGTTTAGGGTCAGGTTTACAGCTAGGGTCAAGTCTGGGTTAGAAGTTTGGGATAGGTTAAGTTTTAAAGTTAGGGCTCGAATTAGCATTATGTTTAGTGTTAGTGTAATTATAATATGAGGTTTAGGGTTTAGGTTTGGTTTCGAATAATGCATAGGTATAGGATTAGGGATAGGGTTAGGTTTAGGCCTAGATAGGTTTAGAGATATGCTTAGGGCTAGGGTCATGGTTTTGATTAGGGTTTGGTTTAGGATTAGGTATCGTGTTAAAGCTCGGGTTAGGGCTTGGATTAGGGCTATCATAAGGATAATATATAGGGTTAGAGCTATGGTTAGGGCTAGGGTTAGGTTAGGATTAAGGCTAGAGCTAGGTTAGGTTTTGAGTTAGGGCTAGTAACCCTAGCTTAGGGTAGGGTTAGGGTTGGGGCTAGGCTTTTCAGGTCTAGAGTTTGTGTTAGTGTTAGGGCTAGGATAAGGGCTAGGGCTAATATCAGGTCTAGGGTTATGGTTAGGGATAGAGTTAGGGATAGGTTTATGGCTAGGTCTAGTGTAAGGGTTAGGTTTAGCATAGGGGTTTGGTATAGAGCTAGGTTATTATTACAGTCAGAGTATGGGTTAAGGATTGGTTTTGCTTAAGGTTTAAGCTTAGGTTTCAAATTAGCATTACGGTTAGGGTTAGGGTTAGAGTAATGGATAAAGTTAGGTTTACAGTTTAGTTTAGGTTTAGAGTAATATATAGGGTTAGTGTTAGGGATAGGGTTAGGGTTAGGCCTAGGGTTAGTATTTAGTTTAGGCTTATATTTAGAATAATGAATATGTTTAGTGCTAGTGTTAGGGCTTAAGTTAAGGTTAGGATTAGGGCTAGGGTTTGGGTTACAACTTGGGCTAGTGTTAGGGTTAGTTTTAATGTAAGTGTTAGGGTTTGAGGTAGGGTTAGGGCTAGGGCAAGCGTTATGGTTAGAGTCAGGGCTAGAGTTAGGGTTAGGGTTAGGGTTACGGCTAGGTTTAGCATTAGGTTTAAGGTTATGTCTAAGGTAATGGATAAAGTTAGAGCTAGGATATGCGCTATGGTATCAGTTAGGATGAGGGATAGGGTTAGAGTTAGGGTTAGAGCTAGGGTTATGTTTAGAGTAAGGTTAGAGTGTGAGCTAGGGTTTGATCTAGGGCAAGCATTAGGTTTAGAGTTTGTGCTACGGTTAGGGTTAAGGTTATGCTTAGCTCCAGGTTTGGGGCTTGTATTAGGGCTAACTTTTGTGTGAGGTTTAAGGCTAGTGTTATGGCTATGGATAATGTAAGAGCAAGGGTAATGGTTATGACTAGTTTTTTTTTTGTGTTAGGGTTATATATGTCTAGAGTTTGGATTAAGTTTTCGGTTAGGATAAGGTTTAGAACTAGGGGTTAGGTTTAGGGTTAGGATTTGAGAAAGCTTAGGTTAGGTTTAGGGTAGGTTCACTGCTAGTTGTAGGGTTAGGTTTATGTTTATGTTTATGTTTAGGGTATGTTTAGCTTTAGGTCTAATGTTATCATTAGGTTAAAGTTTAGGGTGAGGGTAATGGGTTGGTTTTGAGTTAGGGTTATGTCTAGGATTCAGGTTAGGATTAGGGCTAGGGTTAGTTTAGTATTAGGCCTTCAGTTAGAGTTAGGGTTAGCTTAAGTTTAATGGTTAGGGATTGATATAGGGTTAGGGCTGGAGTGAGGGTTAGGGTTACATTCAGGGCTAGGGTAGTGTTAGGATTAAGGTTAGGGCTAAGGTTAGCATTAGGTTTAGTGTTATGGTTAAGGTAGTAGATAGAGTTTGAGCTAGGATTTTTGCTATGGTTAAGGTTAGGATTAGGTCTAGGGTTTGGGTGAGATTTTGGGTTTGGGCTAGGGTTACGTTTATGGTAAGGTTAAGGGTTTGAGCTAGGGTTAGAGCTAGGACGAGGGTTAGGGTTAGGTTTCCGGCTAGGTTTAGGGTTACAGTTATGCTTACGGTTAGTTGTAGGGCTACAATTAGGGCTAGATTTTGTGTGGGGTTTAGGGATAGTGTTAGGTGTATTAGTAATTTAAGAGCTAGAGTTATGATTATGGCTAGAAATAGGGTTTTTCTAGTGTTAGGTTTAGTTTTGGGGTTAGGATAAGTTTTAGAGCTAGGGTTTTTCTTAGGGTAAGTGTCAGGGTTCAGGTTAGGATTAGGTTTAGGTCCAGAATGTGGACTAGGGTTAGGTCTAGGTGTAGGGTAAGGTTTTGGTTTAGGTTAAGGGTTATTGTTAGGGCTAAGGCTAGGGTTATGGCTATATTTAGAATTAGGTTTAGGTCTAGGGCTAGTGTTAGTGTTAAGTTTAGGTATAGGATTACTGGTAGGGCTAGTGTTAGGTTTTGGATAAGGGTTAGGGTCAGTTTTAAACCTAGGTTTTTTGTTAGAGTCAGAATAAGGGTCAGGGTTAGGGTTAGGGTTTGAGTTAAGTTTAGAGCTAGAATAAGGGCTAGGGTTAAGACTAGTAATAAAGTTAGGGTTTGGAGTAGGCTTAAGATAAGTGTTAGGACTAGGGTAGCAATAGAGTGAGGGTTTGTCTTAGGGTAAGGGATAGAGTTAGAGCTAGGGTTAAGACTACGGCTAGGGTTAGGATTAGGGCTAGGGTTAGGGTTAAATCTAGGGTTAAGCCTTGCATTAGGGTTAGTTATTGTGTTAGCTTTAGGGGTATGGCTAATGTAAGAACTGGCATTAAAATTAGGGCTAGTTTAATGTTAGGTTTAGGGCGAGGTGTATTGTTAGGATTAGGTTTAGGGATAGGGTGATGTATAGAGCTAGGGTCAGTGTTAGGGTCAGAGTCAGGGTTAGAATTAGTTCTAAGGTTAGGGTTAAGACTTGATTTAGGGCTAGTGTTAGGGCTATGTGTAGGTTTAGGCTATGGTTTATGTTAAGTGTTAGTGTCAGTGCTATGGCTCGGTTTTGCTTGAGTGCTAGGGCTAGGGTTAGGGCTTGTTTTCAAATTAGTGTTAAGGTTAAAGCTAGTCATAGGGTATGGTTTAGGCTTATGGTTATGGTTAGATTTAGAGTTACTTTAAATCTAGGTTATGGCTAGGGTTTGGTCTAGGGTTGGGGTTATCATAAGGGATAGGGTTAGATCTAGGGATAGGGCTAGGGTGAGTGTTAGAGTTAGTCTTAGGGTTAGGGTTTGGTAGGATTAGGTTTAGATTTAGTGTTAGGATTAGGGCTCCAGTTAGCATTAGGGTTAAAGTTCCATATAGGATAATGATATTTTGGGGGTAGGGTTAAGGTTAGTTTTAGGGTAATTGACAGGTTAGGTTTAGGGATATGGCTAGGGTCAGCCTGAAGATTAGCATTAGGTTTCGTGTTAGGGTTTGAGTAATGGATAGGGTAGAGCTAGGGTTAGGGCTAGGTTTATGGTTAGAGTCAGGGCTAGGGGTAGGGTTAGGTTTAGGTTTAGTGCAAGGATTAAAGTTAGGGTTAGGTTTAGGGTAAGGGTTAGGACTAGGTTTAGGATTCAAGTAAGGTTTAAAGCTAGGGTTGGGTCATGGATTACAGCTAGGATTTGTTTTAGGGCTAAAGCTGAAGTTAAGTGTAGTTTTATGATTAGCATTAGTGTTATTGCTACTGATAGGGTGAATTTAGGCTTAGGAGTAGATTTAGAGTTATGGTTAGTTCTCGGGTTAGGACTATGGCTAGTGTTAGAGCTAAGATTATGGATAGTGTTTGGGTTATGGTAAAGGATAGGGTTAGAACTAGGAATAGGGTTATGGCAAGAGTTAGACTTAGTCTTATGGCTAGAGTTTGGGTTAGGGTTAAGGCTAAATTCGGGCTAGGAATAGGTCTAGGGTTAGTGTTAGCCTTAGTCCTAGGATTAGGGCTATGTTTATGTTTAGGTTTAGGGTTAGGTTTAGGGGAAGGGATGCCTGTTTGATTTCCACCTGCACTTCCATTTACCCATAGGTGTCAAAATGAAGTGAAACCTTAAAATACAAAGTGTGATAGTGAACCATTGAATTTGGAAGAACATACCTTGGTAGCATACTAAGGCTAGATAAAAGATGACTCCTGCCCAGTATCAAAGAAATTTGAACAAAACTAACTCTCACCCTAACATTACCTCTAACCATAGCCCTAGACATAACCCTAAACCTAACATTAACCCTAACCTATTAAAGAACCATTGATCCTAGACTTCCAACACTTGGAGAGCCTTATGGGGCAAGCTAAGTGATGAATTCTATCCAACATCAAACAAAACTGACCAAATATTTACAGGAGGTATTTCAATACATGCATATTTTCCTGTTTTCTCCTAAAGGGCTCTCAGATTAAGTTGTTTTTGCATGCTTAAGCATAGGCATACTTTTACAAGGAACATACCAGAGTCCCTAGAGAGAACTGATGGACTGTGTGAAGTTTCAATAAGCTAGCACAAACCCTGTTTGATTTTTCAACTCCATTAAGTTTCCCATATAGGTCAAAATGAAGTGTAATCTTAAAATACAAAATGTTTCTGACAGCGAACCTGTGAAAGGAGAAGGCCTGAATCTAGGGAACAGAGTAAATCTAGCTAAAAGATAAATCCTGCCAAGTATCAAAGAATTTTGAATAAAACTAACTCTAACCCTAACACTAGATCTAACCCTAGCTCTTCCCTTAACCCTAACATTTTTATGAAACTTTGACTGTAGAATTTCCAAACGTGGGCAGCCTAGTGGGGAAAGCTAAGGGATGAATGCTGTGCAGTATCAAAGAAATCTGTCCAAAAAGTTGATGGAGTATATCAGTACATGCATAATTCCCAGTTTCCTAAAGGACTCTTGGATAAAGTTGTTTTTACATGCTTCAGCTTAGGCCTACTGTCACAAGAACAAACCAGAGTTTGCTCACAGAGAATTGATGGAGTGTGAAGTTTCAAGAAGCTAGCACCAATGCTGTTTGATTTTAAACTCCATTTCCATTTACCTGCATAGGACAAAATGAACTAAAACTTTAACATACAAACTGTTCCTTACAGTGAACCCTTGAACCCAAGAGGCCCAAACAGGTGGAGTATAGTAAGAAAATAATGAATCCTGCCCAGTATCAAGGAATTTTTTTTAAAGTACCTCAAATCCTAATACTAGCTTTAACACTAGCCCTAACACTATCCTTAACATAAACCCTAACCTGATTGAAAAACTGATGATCCTAGTAGTCCCAAACTTGGGAAGCCTAGTGGGCTAAGCTATCAGATGAATCCTATGCAGTATCAAAGAAATATGACCAAATAATTGAGGTGGTATTTCAGTTCAAGCATATTTCTCTGTTTTCTGCTAAAGGGCTCTCAGATAAATTTGTTTTGCCATCTTCATCATAGGGCTACTTTCATGAAGATCCAGAGAGTTCCCACAGATAACTGATTCAGTGTTTGAAGTTTCAAGCAGCTAGCACCAACTCGGTTTGATTTCAACCTCCATTTTCATTTACCTCTATAGGTCAATATGAAGTAAAACCTTAAAATACAGAGATTCCCTGTTAGCAAACCATTGAAATGAGAAGGACCAAACCTGAGGAACATATTAAGGCTAGGTAAATGATGACTCCTTCCAAGTATCAAAGTAATTTGTACAAAATTTACTCTCACCCTAACACTACATCTAAACCTAGCCCTAACCCTAAACCTAAAAAAACCCCAACCTGACTAGAGAACCATTGATCCTAGAAGTCCCGGACTTGGAGAGCTTTGTGGGGAAAGCTAAATAATGAATCCTACTCAGTATCAAACAAATCTGACAAAATAATTATGGGAGGAATTTCAGTGCATGCATATTCCCTGCTTTCTCCTAAAGGGCTCTCGGATAAAGTTGTCTTTGCATGCTTCACCTTAGACCTACACTCACAAGGAACATACCAGAGTGTCCCCCACAAAGAATTGAGGGTGTGTGTGCAGTTTCAAGCAGCTAGCATGAACTCTGTTTGATTTCAAGGTCCATTTACATTTACTCTTATAGGTCAAAATGAAGTAAAATGAAAACATTAACTGTTTCAGACACAATACAGTTGAACCAAAAGGCCTAAATCTGGGAAACAGAATAAGGTTATTTAAAGATGAGTCCTAGATTGTATCAAAGAAATTTGAATTAAGTAACTCTAACCCTAATTCTTCCTCAAAACTGAGCCCTAATCCTAACCCTAAACATTAACATAGCCCTATCCCTAACCCTAAATTTAACCCGAATTTTAACAGTAACCATTGGCCAAAGCCTTCATCTAACTGTATCCATTACCTTAACCCTAACCCTAACCCTAATGCTAAACGTATCCCTAACCCTATTATTTACCCTAGACCTGCTCTAACCATAACCCTCTCCCTAGCCCTAAATCTAGCTCCAACCATAACACTTACCCTAAACCTAACCCTAACCCTAGGGCTAAACATAACCCTAACCCTAACACTAGCCCTAGTCTTAAACATAAATATAGCCCTAAACCTAGCTGTAATCCTCTTTTACCCTAAACTTAAACCTAACCAAATGCTAACAATAGGACTAAACCTAACTGTATAGCTATCCCTACGGCTATTTAAAACCTTAAAACTATCCTGAACGCTAAACCCAACCATATCCATTACCCTGAAACTAATGATAATTAAAGCCTGAACTATAAACCCTAACCAAAACCAATCCCTAATCGTGACCCTGACCATAATAACACACCTAACTCTAAGCCTGACGTTTAACCTAAACCTAACCCTCACAGTAGACCTGTTCATAACCAAACTCTACAACTACCCTTAACTGTAATGCTAGACCTAGACTTAATCCAAGCCCTAGCCCTAACACAAACCCTCATCTGAGCCATAACCTCGTATTAATGCTAACCCTCACCCTAACCCTAACCCAAGACCTAATCCTAACCATAACCCTAGACCTAACCTTAATATAACTGTATCCATTACCCTAAACATAACCCTTATCCTAATGCTAACACTAAGACTAAACCTAACCCTATCACTATCCACAGAAATATCAATTACCCTAAACCTAACCTGAACCCTAAACCTAACCCTATTTTACCCTATACCTAACCCTAATCGAGCTGTAACCCTAAACTCAAACCTAAACTAAGCCCTAACACTGATCCTGGTCCTAATAATTCCCCTGGCTCTAAAAAAGACTCTTACCCTCTACCAAAACCTTACTATAGACCTAGCCATAAACCTTTCTGTAAAACTGTCCCTAACAGTAACCCTAGACATGACATTAGCCGTAGCCATAATTCTAGCCCTAACCCTAACACAAACCCTCATCCGAGCTGTAACCTAGCCTTAATCCTAACTCTCACCCTAACCCTAACCAAAGACTTAATCCTAACCATAATGCTAGCCCTAACCTTAACTGTATTCCATTACCCTACACATAACCCTTAGCCTAATGATAATCCTAGGACTAAACCTAACCCTATCATGATCCCCAAAACTATCAATTTCTCTAAAACTAACCTGAACCCTAAATCTAACCCTATGTTTACCCTAACCCTAAACCTAACTCTAATTCCAGCTGTAACCATAAACTCAAACCTTAATCAAGCCCTAACATTGACCCTGGCCCTAATAAATCCCCTAGCTCAAAACCTGACTCTTACCATATACCTAAGCAGTACAATAGACCTAGCCATAAATATTTGCCTAAAACTATTGCTAACTGTAACCCTAGACCTGACATTAGCCCTAGCCATAATTCTAGCCCTAACCATAACACAAAACTAGACCTTATCCTAGCCCTAACCATATCCTTAATTACAAACCTAACACAAACTCTAGGCCTAACCCTGACACCCTAGCCCTAATCGTAGCCATTCTTTAGCCCTATCCCTAACCCTAGTCCTAAGACTAACTCTAACTCTAACATGAGACCTTTCACTTGTTCTAAGCCTTACCTTAACCCTAACCCTAGCCCTAACCCTAGCCCTAACCCTTGCCCTATGCTTGGCCCTAGCACTAACTTTAGACAAAACCTAACTAACTATAAATTGAGCCCTAACCCGAAGACTACCCAAACCCTAACACTAGCCCAAACCATAACACTAATCCTAAAACTAGCCCTAACAGTAGCCCTAGCCCGAAAACAAGCTGAGCTATAGCTATAACACTAACACCCTTAACCTAAACCAAACCCTAACCTTAAACCTAGCCCTAACACTAACCCTAATATGAGTTGTAAGCCAAACCCTTAAACTAACCCTGAACCTGACACTGACCCTAACACTACTAGATCTAAACATCACCCTAACCCTAAACCTAACCCTAACAATAACTCTAGCCCTAAAACCCTAAAACTAGCCCTAAACTTCACCCTAGAACTTACATTAGCCCTATCCCTAGCCCAATCCCTAACTTAATCCAAAACCTAGCCCTAAACCCAGCTTTAACCATAGCCCTATTCATAACCATAAACCTAGCCCTAAACTGATATCTAACCCTATCCATTACCATAATGAAAACCATTACCCAATGCTAACCCTAGGCATGAACCTAAACCTATCCCTAAACTTAACGCAATCTATTACCCTGAACTTAACCTGAACCTAAACTAAACCTATCATTACCCTAACCCTTACACACTAATTCAAGCCCTAACTTTAAACCTTAACCTATCCCAAACCCTAACCCTGATATTGACCCTAATAAAACCCCTAGCTCTAAACTTGAACAGAACCCTACACCTAACCTTTACTTTAGACGTAGCCATAATCCTAACCCTAAAACTATCTTTTACCGTAATTCTGGACCTGAAATTAGGCCTAGCCCTAATCCTAGTCCTAAACCTAAAACAAACCCTAGCCCTCATCCTAGCCCTATGCCTAGCTTTAATCATGACCCTAACCCTAACCATACTTTTAACCCTAATTCTAACCCTCACCCTACCTCTATACCTAGCTGTAATGCCATCTCTTACCCTAATCTTAAACTTAGGCTTATGGCTACATCTAGTGTAAGAGTTAGGTTTAGGGTAAGGGTCAGGTTTGGAGCTCAGGGAATTATTAGGATTAGGATTCGGCTTAGGTAAGGATTTAGGTTTACGGTTCAAATTAGCATTAGTGTTAGGGTTAGGGTATAGTTAGGGTTTGTTTAAAGGTTCAGGTTTGGTTTAGGGTAATTGATACGGTTAGCGTTAGAGATAGGGCTAGGGTTAGGCTTAGGGTTAGCATTAGAGTAAGGGTTATGTTTAGGGTAATTGATAGGGTTAGAACTAGAGTTATGGTTAGGAATATGCCTTGAGTTAGTGTTAGAGTTAGTGTTAGAACTAGGTTTAGAGTTAGGATTAGAGTTATGTTTAGCATAAAGGTTAGGTTTTGAGCTAGGGTTAGGGCTAGGTTTAGGGTTAAGTCTAGGGAAAGGATTACGGTAGGTTTAGGTTTATGGTGTTGTTTTGAACTAGATGAGTGTTAGGATATAAGTCAGATAAAGGGTTAATTTTAAGATTATGATTAGGACTTGAATTAGGGCTAGGGTTAGATCTAGGTGTAGTACTAGGGTTTGGTTTAAGTTAAGGTTAGTGTTAGGCCTGTTGCTCGGTTTTGTTTTAGTGCTATGATTAGGGTTAGGGCTAGTTTTATGATCAGCTTTAGGGTTAGGGCTAGGGTTATGGTTAGGTTTAGGATTAAGGCTAGAATTAAGGCTAGGATTAGGGCTAGGTTTTGTGTTATGTTTAGCGCAACAATTAGGGCTAGGACTAATGTCAGGTCTATGTTTATAGTTAGTGATATTTTTAGGATTAGGTTTATGGCAAGGCCAAATTAAAGTGTTACGTTTAGGGAAAGGGTCAGATTCAGATCTGGGGTAATTTAGGGTCAGGGTCAGGCTTTGGGTTTGGGTTAGGTTAAGTTTTAGTTTTAAGGCTCAAATTAGCATTAAGGTTAGAATTAGGGTTAAGGTAATGGATAGTGTTAGGTTTAGGGTTAGGTTTGGTTTAAGGTAATGGATATGGTTAGTGTTTGTGGTAGGTTTAGGGTTAGGCCTAGGGTTAGCATTAGGGTTATAATTATTGTTAGGGTAATGTATATGTTTAGACCTACGGTTAGGGCTAGGATAATGGTTAGGATTAGGGCTAGAGTTAGCATTAGGGTCAGGGTTAGGGCGAGGGTTACACTTAGGATTAAGTTTAGGGTACGGTTTAGGGTTTGAGCTAGGAATTTTGCTATGGCTAAGATTAATTTATGGTTTAGTCTGGGGTTATGGTCATGGTTAATGAAATGGTTAGGGCTAGGGTAATAGGTTTAAATGTCAGGTTAAAGATAGTTTTAGGTTTATGTTAGCATTAGGTTTAGGTTTATTTAGGGTTAGCATTTGAGCTATCTTACGTTTAGGGTTAGGGTTAGGTTAGTTTCACTGTTAGTTCTAGGGTTAGGTTTATATTTAGGGTTAGGGTAGGTTTAGCTTTTGGTCTAGTGCTATCATTCGGGTTAAGTTGAGGGTTAGAGTAATGGATAGGGTTCAAGCTAGGGTTAGGGCTTGGATTAAGGTTAGGATTAGGGCTGGGTTTAGGTTTAGGGTTTTACCTCGGTTTAGTGTTATGGTTAGATTAAGTGTAAGGGTTAGGGATTGAGCTAAGTTTATGGCTAGGGTATGGGTTAGCTTTACAGTCTGGACTAGGGTAGATTTACGGTTAGGTTAAGGGCTAGGGTAGCATTAATTTTAGGGTTATTATTAGCATAATGGATACAATTAGAACTAGGGTTTGGGCTATGGTTAGAGTTAGGATTAGGGCTAGAATTAGGGTGAGGTTTAAGGTTTGGGATAGGGTTATTTTATGGTAAGGTTTAGTGTTTGAGCTAGGGTTAGGGCTAGAACGAGGTTTAGGGTTAAGGTTAGGGCTAAGTTTACGTTTAGAGTTATGCTTCGGGGTAGGTTTAGGGTTGTAATTCAGGCTGGGTTTTGTGTGAGGTTAAGGGCTACTGTTAGGTGTATGGGTAATGTAAGAGCTAGAGTAATGGTTATGGCTATATTTAGAGTTCATCTAGTGTTAGGGTTAGTTTTTGGCATAGAATAAGGTTTAGAGCTAGGGTTTTTGTTAGGGTAAATGTCAGGGTTCAGGTTCAGATTAGGTGTAGGCTAAGGTCCAGATGGATGACTAGGGTTAGGTCTAGGAGTAGAGTTAGTGTTTGGTTTAAGTTAAGGGTTATTGTTAGGGCTACGGCTAGGGTTATGGCTAAATTTAAGATTAGGTTTAGTCTAGGGCTAGTGTTATTGTTAGGCTTAGGTTTAGGGTTAATGGTAGGGCTAGTGTTAGTTTTCAGTTAAGGGTTAGGGTCAGGTTTGAACCTAGGTTTAGTGTTAGGGTCAGAATAAGGGTCAGGGTTAGAGTTAGGGTTTGCGTTAAGTTTAGAGCTAGAATGAGGTTTAGGATTAGGACTAATAATAGAGTTAGGGTTTGGGGTAGGCATAGAATTAGTTTAGGACTAGGGTACAATAGTGTGAGGGTTTGACTAAATGTAAGAAATAGAGTTAGAAATAGGATTAGGACTAGGGATAGGGTTAGGGTTACAGCCATGGTTTGGATTAGGGTTAAAACTAGGGTTAGGCCTTGAATTAGGGCTAGGTTTTGTGTTAGGCTTAGGACTATGGCTAATTTAAGAACTGGCATTAGGATTAGGGCTAGTTTTAGTGTTAGGTTAGGGCAAGGTTTAGTGTGAGGATTAGGTTTAGGGATAGGGTGATGTGTAGAGCTAGGGTTAGTGTTAAGGTCAGAGTCAGTGTTAATATTAGTTCTAGGGTTAGGGTTAGGACTCGAATTAGGGCTAGCTGTAGGGTTATCATTTGCTTTAGGTTAAGGGTTAGGGTCAGTGAAATGGCTCGGTTTTGTTTGAGAGCTAGGGCTTGGGTTGGGGCTAGTTTTCAAATTAGCGTTAGGGTTACAGCTAGTGTTAGTGTGTGGTTTAGGCCTAGGGTTAGGGTTATATTTAGAGTTAGAGTTAGATCTAGGTTTAGGGCTACAGCAAAGGATAGGGCTAGGGTTAAGGCTAGGATTTGAGTTATTATAAGGGATAGGGTTAGAACTAGGGATAGGGACAGGGCGAGAGTTAGAATTAGTCTAAGGATTAGATTTACGTTTAAAATTAGGGCTTACTTAGAGCTAGAATTAGAGCTTGGGTGAGTATTAAGGCTGAGCCTAGGTTCATGGTTAGGGTTATGGTTATGGATATGGTTAGGTATGATGTTATAGCTAGCTTAGAAATAGAGCGAGGGTTAAAATTAGGTTTAGATCTATGGTTAGGGTTAGGTTTAGGATTAAGGCTAAGATTAGAGCTAGAATTAGGGCTAGAGTTTGTTTCAGGTTTAGCACTTTATTAGGGCTACGGCTAATGTTAAGTCTAGGGTTATGGTTAGAGATAGTTTTAGGGGTAAGATCATTAGGGTTAGGATTAGGTTAATGGATATAATTAGGTTTAGGGTTCAGGTTAGGTTTAGGGCAATGTTTAAGTTTAGGGGTAGAAATAGGTTTAGGGTTATCCTAGGGTTATCACTAGGGTTAGGATTAGGATTGGGGTAATGAAAAGGGTTACAGCTGGGGTTAGGTCTAGGTTTATGGTTAGGATTAAGGCTAGGTTTTGGGTTAGGTTTTGGGTTATTTCAGGGGTTAGGGTTAGGGTTTGGTTTAGGTTTAGGGTAAGGGTTAGGGCTAGATTTAGGGTTATGTTTAGGGTTAAAGGTCGTGTTATGGCTCCAATTACGGAAAGGTTATGGGTTAGGTTATGGTAAGGTTTAGAACTAGAGCCAATGTAAGAACTAGGGTTATGATTAGAACTAGTTTTAAGGTTAGGGTTAGGGCTAGGTTAGGTTTAGGTTTAGGTTTTGAGTGATGTTTAGAGCTAGGGTTTGTGTTAGGGTCAGAGTCAGGGTCAGGGTTTGTTTTAGGGTTAGGCATAGGACTCGAATTAGAGCTAGGTTTGGGGCTAGGTGCAGGCTTAGGGTTTGGTTTATGTTAAAGGTTAGGGTTAGGACTATGGCTAGGTTGTTTTGTAGGGCTAGGCCTAGGTTAGGGCTAGTTTTCAGACTAGCATTAGTGTTACAGCTTGTGTTAGTGAGATGTTTATCTTAGGGTTAGGGTTAGATTTAGAGTTAGGGTTTGATGTAGGATTAGGGCTAGAGCTAGGGTTAGGGCTAAGGTAAAGGCAAGTGATAGGATTATGGTAAGGGATAGGGTTAGAAGTAGAAATATGGCTAGGACAAGAGTTAGAGTTAGTCTTAGGGCTAGGGTTAGGTTAGGTTTAGGCCTAAATTAGGGCTAGGATTAGGTCCAGTGTTTGTACTAGGGTTAGGCCTAGTTTAGGCGTAGGTTTAGATTTAGGGATAGCATTAGGATTAGGGGAAGGGATGGGGTTAAATTTAGTTTTAGAGCTAGGTCAAATGTTAGAATTTCGGCTAGAACTAGAGTTATGGATTGATTTAGTAATAAGGCTAGGTTTAGGGCTAGGATGAGGTCTAGGATTTGTTTTAGGGTTATGGAAAGAATTAGGGGTAGGGCTAATGTCAGGTCTAGTCTTACATTAGGCACAGATTGAGAGTTAGATTTTTGGCTAGGTCTAGTGTAAGTGTTCAGGTTAGGGTAAGGGTCAGGTTTAGAGCTAGGGTTATTATTAGGGTTAGAATTAGTTTTCAGGTTTGGTTTAGGTTAGGGTTTATGTTTAGACTTGAATTAGCATTAGGGTTTGGATAGGGTAATGATAGGTTTGGGTTTAGGGTTCATGTCAGGTGTACAGTAATTTATAGGGTTAGAGTTAGCAAACGGGATAGGGTTAGGCCTAGTGTTAGCCTTAGGGTTATGGTTGTGCTTAGGGTTATGGTTATTATTAGGCTTTGAGTTAGGTTTAGGCCTAGGGTTAGGGTTAGTTTTAGTTTTAGGGTATGATTTAGAGTTTGAGCTATGGTTAGAACTAGGGCAAGGATTAGGTTTAGGGTTAGGTCTAGGTTATAGTTAAGGTTAGGTTCAAGGTTAGTGTTAAGATTAGGGCTAGGGTTATCATTAGGTTTAGGGTATTGGACATGGTTTGATGTCGTGTTAGGGTTAGGTTTAGGGTTAGGTTTAGGCTTAAGGTTATGGTTAGGGAAGGTTTAGTGTTAGGTTTAGAGTAATGTTTAGGATTTGAGCAACAGTTAGCTCTATGGCAATGGTTAGGTTTCTGGTTATGTCTAGGCTTAGGATTAAGTTAGATTTAGGGTAAGGTTTAGTGTTATCATCAGGGTTAGGGTTAGGGTTAGGGTAATGGGTCGGGTTAGAGCTAGGGTTATGTCTAGGCTTATCATTAAGTTTAGAGTTAGAGTTAGGGTAATATGTAGGCTTAGAGCTAGGGTTAGAGATAGGGTTAAGTTTAGTATTAGGGCTAGGGTTTAGGTTAGGTTTAGGTTTAGGCCATGGGTTAGGGTTAGGGTTAGTTTAAGTTTAAGGGTTAGAGATTGAGCTAGGGTTTGGACTAGAACGAACATTAGCTTTAGAGTCAGTGTGAGGGTTAGGGCTAGGGTTAGTATTAGGTTTATGGTTAGGGTAGGGTAATGGATAGAGTTAGAGGTAGGTTTTGGCCTATGGTCATGTCTAGTCTCAGGGTTAGTGATATGGCTAAGTCTAGTCTTAGGGTTATGTGTTTTGTTAGGATAAGGTTTAGAACTAGGTTTTGTGTTAGGGTAAGTGTGAGTGTTAGGTTTAGGGTTAGGTTTATTGTTAGGACCAGCATTAGTGACTAGGCTTTGGTCTAGCGGTAGGGTTAGTGTTTGGTTTAGGTTAAGGGTTATTATTAGGGCTAGGACTAAGTTTTTGTTTAGGGCTAGGCCTAGAGTTATCAGTAGATAATAGATTAAGTGTAGATCTAGGTCTAGTGTTAGTGTAAGGTTTAGTTATACGGATACAGGTAGTGCCAATGTTAGGGGTCGGTTTAGGGTTAGGGTCAGGTTTAGACCTATGGTTAGTGTTAGGGACAGAATAAGGGTCAGGGTTAGTGTTAGGGTTTAGAATAGAGATAGAGCTAGATTGAGGATTAGGGTTATGACTATTAATAGAGTTATTTTTTTGGGTCCGTCTATAGATAAGTTTAGGAAAAGGATACCTTTAGGGTTATAGTTTGACTTAGGGTAAGGGATAGGGTTAGTGCTAGTGTTAGGGTTTGGGTTATGGCTAGGGTTAGATTTAGGATTAGAGTTAAAGCTAGGGTTAGAGCTTGGATTAGGTCTAGGCTAGGTTTTGTGTTATATTTAGAGGTACGGATAATGTAAGAACCAGGGTTACAATTAGGGCCATTTTTAGGTTTAGTGTTACATCTAGGTTTATGCCTGGGGTGATGAATAGAGTTAGGTTTAGGTCTAAGTTTAGGTTTGTGTTAGAATTAAGGCTAGATTTTGGGTTAGGATGAGCGCTAGGGTTTGTATTAGGGTTAGGGCAAGTTTTAGGGATAGGGATAATGTCAGGGTTAGGGTTATGGCTAGGGATAGTTACTAGGTTAGGTTCATAGCTAGGACTAATGTTAGGTTTAGCATAAGGCCCAGGTAAAGAGTAAGGTGTATTTTTAGAATAAGGGTCAGTTTTCGGGTTTGTGTTAGGTTAGTTATTAGGGATAGGGCTCAAATTAGCGTTAGGGTTAGAATTAAGGTTAGGTTTATGGATAGGTTTAAGTTTAGGATTCAGGATAAGATTAGGGTAATTGGTAGGGTTAGGGTTAGTGACAGGGTTAGGGTTAGGCCTAGGGTTAGCATTTGGTTTAGGGTTATCATTAGGATAAGAAACAGCATTAGATCTAGGGTTAGGGATAGGGTTTTGGATAGGATTAGGGCTAGAGTAAGGGTTAGGGCTAGCCCTAGGGTTTTTGTTTGGGTTAGGTTTAGGGTACAGGTTAGGTTTTGAGCTAGGGATAGTGCTAGGGTGAGGGTTAGGTTTAGCATTATGTCTAGGGTTAGATTTATAGTTAAGGTTAGGCTCAATTTTAAGTTTAGGGCAAAGGTTATCTTTAGAGTTAGATTAATGGATAGCATTAGATGTTGGGTTAGGTTCTGGGGTAGTTATATCTTTAGGGTTAGTGTTAAGGTTAGAGCTAAGATTATCATTTGAGTTAGGGTAATGGATAGTGTTAGATGTCAGGTTAGGGTAAGGGGTAGTTTTAGGTTTAGGGTAAGTGTTAGGGTTTGGGCTAGGTTTAGTGTTAGAATAAGATTTATAGTTTTATCTAGGGTTAAGGCTAAGTTGAGGGTTAGGTTTAGGATTAGGTTTGTTTACAATTAGGATAAGAGCTAGTGTTATCATTAGGGTTAAGGTTCTGTTTAGGGTAATGGATAAATTTAGAGATAGTATTAGGGCTAGTGTTAACATTATGATTAGGGCCAAGATTAGGATTAGGTTTAGGGATAGGGCTAGGCTTATGTTCAGGGTTCAGTTTTGGGTTTTATCTAGAGTTAGGTCTAAGGCAAGGGCTAATGTTAGCATGAGGGTTAGGCTTACAGTAAGGGATAATGTTAGGTTAGGGTTAGGGTTACGCTTTGGGCTAGATTTAGACCTAGGATTATGGCTAGGTGTTGTGATAGGATTAGAGCTAGTTTTAGTGCTATGGTAATGTAAGGGTTATGTTTACGGTTATGGCAAGGTCTAATGTCAGGTTTAGGTTTTGGTTAGGGTCAGTTTTATAGCTAGGGTTTGTGTTAGTGTCAGGGTCTGTCTTTGGATTAGGGTTAGGGTTAAGGCTAGAGCCAGAATTAGGATTTGTTAGGTCTAGAGGTAAGATTACTGTTTGGCTAAGGTTAAGGGTTATCATTAGAGCTAGGGCTAGTTTTTTGCTAAGGTCTTGGTTAATGATATGGCTAGATTTATGATTAGGTTTAATGTAGGGCTAATATTAGTGTTACGTTTAGATATAAGTTTATGGGTAGGGCTAGTGTTAGGGTTTGGTATAGGTTCAGGGTCAGAATAAGGGTCAGAGTTATGGTTAGAATTTGGGTTATGATTATAACAAGAATGAGGGCTGGGGTTAGGACTAGTATTAGGGTTAGGGTTTGCGTTAGACTAAGGATTAGTTTTAGGACTAGGGTTAGCATTAGGGTTGGGGTTTGGCTATGGTAAACTATAAGGTTAGAGCTAGGGTTACACCTATGGTTCGGGTTAGGATTAGTGATAGTGTTAGGGTTAGTGTTAGGGTGAAAGCTAGGGTTAGGTGTCAGATTTGGGCTATGTTTGGATTAGTATTAGGTTTAAGGTTATGGCTAATGTATGATCTAGGTTTATGATTAGAACTAGTTTTAGAATTAGGGTTAGGACCAGGTCTATTGTTAGGTTAAGGTTTAGGTTTAGGGTAATGTTTAGAGGTAGGGTTAGTGTTAATGTCAGAGACAGGTTTAGGGGTAGATTTAGGGTTAAAATTAGGACTCAAATTAGGGATAGGCTTAGGGCTAGATATAAGGTTAGGGTTTGGTTTAGGTAAAAGTTTAGGGTTATTGTTATTGCTCAGTTTGTTTTAGGTCTAAGTCTATGGTTAGAACTAGTTTTAGGATTAGCATTAGGGTTAGGGCTAGTGTTAGGGTTAAGTTTAGTTTTAGAATTAGTGTTAGATTTAGAGTTAGGTTTAGATCTACAGTTAGGGCAAAATATAAGGTTTGGGCTAGGGTTATTCTATGCTATAGCTAGGAATAAGATTATTGTTAGAGATAGAGTTAGAATTAGGGCTAGGTCTAGGGCGAGAGTTATAGTTAATCTTAAAGCTAGTATTAGTGTTAGGTTTAGGATTAGGGCTAGGGTTAGAGTTAGGATTAGTCCTAGGGTTAAGGTTAGGGCTAGGTTTAATATTAATGTTAAGGTCTGGGTTAGGTTTAGGGTAAGCAATGTGGTTATTACTAGCTTTAGGGCTAGGGAAAGGGTTAGAATTAGGGTTAGGATTATGATTAAAGGTCAGTTTTAGGCTAGAATAAGAGCTAATGTTTGTGTTTGGGTTAGGGCTAGGATTTGGGCTAGGGCTATTTTCAGGTTTAGTGTTTAATTAGAGATAGGTATCGGCTTATGTTTACGGTTATGTCTAGTGTAAGGATTAGATTTAGGGTAAGGGTAAGTTTAAAGCTATGTGTATTATTAGGGTTAGTATTTGGCTTAAGGTTTGGTTTAGGTTAATGTTTAGGTTTAGGGCTCCAATTAGCATTAGGGTTAGAGTTAGGGTTAGGGTAATGAAAAGGCTTAGGATTAGGGTTCAGGTTAGTTTTAGCATAATGGATATGTTTAGGGATTGTGATAGGGTTAGTGTTAAGCCTAGGATTAGCATTAGGTTTAGGATTGTGATTATTGTAGTGGATAAAATTAGTGCTACGTTTAGGGCTAGGCTTATGGTTATGATTAGGGTTAGGGTTCGGTTAGTTGATATAATTAGAGGTATGTTTAGGGGTATGTTTAATGTTAGGATTAGAGCTAGTGTTGTTAGGTTTGGGTTTGGGATATGGCTAGGGTTATGTTAAGGGTAAAGGTTAGGCTTGAGCTAGGGTTAGGTCTAAAGTGAGGGTTAGGGTTAGGGTTAGGGCTGGGGTTAGGTTTAGGGTTACACTTAGGGCTATGTTCAGGCCTAAAATTACAGCCAGGTTTTGGGCTAGTTTAGGCCTAGTGTTAGGGCCATGGGTAATGTAAGATGTAGGGTTATGATTAGAGCTAGTTTTTGGGTTAAGGTCATGGCTAGGTCTAGTGTTAGAATTAGGTTTGTTTTAGAGTGAGCTTTGGAGCTAGAATTATGTTAGGGTCAGGGCCTGTGTTCAGGTTAGAGTTAGTGTTGGGTTTAGTGCCAGAATTAGGACTAGGGTTAGGTCTAGGGGTAGGGTTAGTGTTTGGCTTAGGTTAAAGGTTATTGTTAAGGCTAGGGCTAGGTTGTTGTTCAGGTCTAGGGCTAGAGATATGGCTAGATTTAGGATTAGGTTTAAGTCTAGAGCTTTTGATAGGTTTAGGTTTAAGTATATGATTACCGGTAGGGCTAATGTTAGGATTCAGTTTCAGGTTAGGGTCAGATTTATACCTGCTGTTAGTATTAGGGTCAGAATAAGTGTCAGGGATAAGGTTTGGGTTTTGGTTAGGGTTAGAGCTGGAACGAAGGTTAGGTTTAGGCCTAGTAATAGGGTTAGGTTTTGGGTTAGTCTAAGAATTATGGTTAGGACTAGGGTTAGCATTAGATTTAGGGTTTAGCTTAAGGTAATGGATAGGGTAAAAGCTAGGTTTAGATCTAGGGTTAGGGTATGGATTAGGGCTAGTTTTAGGGTTAGGGTTAAAACTAGGGTTAGCACTCAGCTTGGGGCCATGTTTTGGGTTAGGTTGGGGCTAGTGTTTGTCCTAAAACTAATGTATAAACCAGGGTTATGATTAGGGCTACTTTTTGGGTGTTATGTAGATCAAGTGTTGGGGTTAGGGTCACCATTTTTGTGATGTTTAGAGCTAGGGTTAGTTTTAGGGTCAGAGTCAGTGTTCGGGTTATAGTTAGGGTTAGGGTTAATCCCAGAATTATCACTAGAATTAGGTCTAGGGGTAGGATTAGTTTTTGTGTTAGGTTAAGATTTATCATTAAGGCTAGGGCTAGGTTTTTGTTTAGGTCTAGGGCTAGATATATGGCTAGAGTCAGGATTAGGTTTAGGTCTAGTGCTAGGGTTAGGGTTAGGTTTAGGTACAGGTTTATTGATAGTGCTAATGTTAGGGTTTGGTTTATGGTTAGGATCAGGTTTAGATTTACAGTTGCTGTTAGGGTCAGAATAAGTGTCAGGGTTACGTTTAGGGTTTGGGTTATGGTTAGAACTAGACTGAGGGCTAGGGTTAGAACTAGTAATAGGGTGATGGTTTGGGTTAGGCTAAAGATTAGGGTTAGGTTTATGGCTATGTTTAGTGTAAGTGTTAGGTTTCAGGTAGGGGTCAAATTTAGAACTAGGGGTATTATTAGGGTCAGCTTCAGGTTTAGGGTTTTCTTTAGGTTAGGGTTTAGGTTTAGGTCTCAAATTACCATTAGCTTTGGGTTTAGGGTAATGATAGTGTTTGGTTTAGGGTTCAGGTTAGATTTAGCATAATGGATAGGGTTATCATTAGGGATAAGGTTAGATTTAGGCCTAGGATTAGCATCATAATTAGGGTTATGTTTAGGGTAATTGATAGGGTTAGGTTAAATTTAGGGCTAGGGTTATGGATAGGATTAGGGCTAGGGTAAGTGTTAGGGATATGGGTGTGTTTTGTGTTACGATTAGGGCTAGAATTACGGCTAGAGCAAATGTCAGTTCTAGGAGTTTGACTTGCGATAGTTTTAGGGTTAGGTTTTTTGCTAGGTCTGGTATAAGAATTAGGTTTAGTGGTAGGTTCAGGGTTATAGCTAGGTATATTATCATGGGAAGGGGCAGAGTTAGGTTTTGGGTTGAGTTAAGGTTTAGGGTTAAGGCTTGAATTAGCATTAGGTTTAGAGTTAGGGTAATGATACGTTTAGGTTTAGGTTAATGAAATAGGTTAGGGTTAATGATAAGTTTAGGGTTAGGCATAGGGTTACTATAAGAGTTATGGTTTTGATTAGGGTAATGGATAGGATTAGAGCTAGTGATAGGGCTATTGTTATGGTTAGAATTCTGGCTAGGGTTATGGTAAAATTTAGGACTATGTTCAGGGTTAGGGTTAAGTTTATGGTTAGATTCAAAGCTAGGTTTAAGGCTCAGAATAGGGCTTGGTTTTGGGTTTGGTTAGGGCTAGGATTAGGGCTATGATAATGTATGAACTAGTGTTGCAATTAGTGCTAGTTTTAGGGTTAGGGTTAGGGCTTGGTCAATTGTTATGGTTAGATTTAGGGTTAGGGTGATGTTTAGGGCAAGGCTTATTTTTAGGGTTAGTGCCAAATTCAGGGTTAGTTTTCGGGTTAGGGTTAGAACTCGAATTATGGCTAAAGTTGGTAGTAGTTGTACGGTTAGGGTTTGGTTCAAGTTAAGGGTTAGGGATATACATTGGCTTTGTTTTAGGGCTAGGGCTATGGTTATGGCTAGATTATGTATTAGCATCAGTGTTAGGGCTAGTGTTAGGTTGAGGTTTAGGCTTAGGTTGAGGGTTACATATAGAGTTAGTGTTAGATCTAGGGTTAGGGTAGGGCTAGGGCTAGAGTTAGGGTGAGGGTTAGGGTTATGGTAATGAATATGGTTAGAATTAGGGATTCGGTAGAGTGAGAATTAGAGTTAGTCATAGTAGTAGTCTTAGGGTTAGGACTAGGGTTAGGGCTAAATTGGGGCTAGGATTAGGACTAGGGTTAGTGTTAGAGTTAGGGCTAGGATTATGGCTAGAGATAGGGTTAGGGTTAGAGCTAAATTAGGGCGTAGGATTAGGGCTAGGGTTAGTGTTGGGGTCAGGCTACATTAGGGCTAGTATTAAGGCTAGGTTTAGTGTTAGGGTTAGACTAAGGGGTTGGGCTAGAGTTAGGGTTAGCATTGGTGTTACGGTAAAGTTTAGGGAAATTGGTGGGGCTATAGCTAGCTTTAGGTATAGGGTGAGCTTCAGAATTAGGATTAGGCCTAGGGTTATGTTTCAGTTTAGGATTAAGTATATGTTTAGGGCTAGGTTAAGGTCTAGGGTTTCTCTTAGGGTTATGGCTAGGACCAGGTCTAGGGCTAATATCAGGTCTAGCATTAATGTTAAAAATAGTTTTAGGGTTAGGTTATGATTAGGTATATTGTAAGAGTTAGGTTTAGGTTAAAGGTCAGCTTTAGGGCCAGGGTTATTATTAGGGCCAGGAACAGTGTCAGAGTTAGCATTTGGTTTAGCTAATGGTTTAGGGATAAGGCTCGAATTAGTATTAGGGTTAGGTTTAGGATTAGGGTAATGGATAAGGTTTAGTTTAGGTTTCAGTAAAGGTTTAGGGTAATGGATGAGTTAGGTTTAGCAATCGGGTTAAGGTTACCATTAGTGTTAAGGTTATGTTTAGTGTAATGGAGAGGTGTAGAGCTAGGGTTAGGGCTAGGTTATGGTTTGGATCAACTCTAGGATTAGGGCTAGGTTTAGGAATAGAATAACGGTGTGGTAAGGGTTAGTGTTTGAACTAGAATTAGGGCTAGGGCGAGGGTTAGGTTTAGGTGTCGGTCTAGGTTTACATTTATGTTTAGAGTTAGGTTTAGTATTAGGGATGGGGTTTTAATTAGGGTTAGGGTTAGGGTAATGGATATGTTTAGAGCTAAAGTTCAGACTAGGTTTAATATTAGGATTACAGCTAGGGTTAGGGTTAGGGTTTAGGATAGAGCTAGGGTTATGTTTGGTGTAAAGGTTAGGGTTAGGTCTAAGGCGACGCATAGTTTAGGGCTAGGTTTAGGGCTAGGTTTAGGCTAAGGGTTATGCTTAGAGCTAAGTTTAGGCGTAGGTTTAGGGCTAGGTTTTATGTTATGTTTAGGGCTAGGGTTAGGACTATAGTTAATGTAAGAGCTAGGGTTATGTTTAGTGCTAGTTTTAGGATTAGGGTTATGTCTAGGTATAGTGTTATGTCTAGGTTGTGAGTTAGTGTCATGTTTAAAACTAGATTCAGTGTTAGAATTAGGGTCAGTTTTTGGGATAGGGTTAGGGTTAGCATTAGAGCCAGAATTAGGACTAGGTTTAAATCTAGGCGTAAGGTAAGTGTTCGGTTTAGGTTAAGGGTTATTTTTAGTGCTAGTGCTAGTTTTTTGTTTAGGTCTAGGTCTAGAGTTATAACTATATTTAGGATTAACTTTGGGTCCAGGTCTAGTATTAGGTTTATGTACAGGTATAGGGTTACCAGGATAGCTAGTGTTAGGATTTGGTGTAGGGTTAGGGTCAGGTTTAGACCTAGGGTTACTGTTAGGGTCATATGAGGGTCAGGGATAGGTTTAGAGGTAGAATGAGGGCTAGGGTTAAGACTAGTATTATGATTAGAGTTTAAGTTAGGCTAAGGATTAGAATAAAGTTTAGGGTTAGCATTTGAGTTAGTTCTTGGCTTAGTGTAAGGAATAGGGTTAGAGTTATATTTAGAGCTAGGGTTAAGGTTAGGGTTAGGTCTAGTATTATGGTTAAAGCTAATGTTTGGGCTTGGATTAGGTGTAGAACTTGTGTTAGGGTTAGGTCTATGGTTAGGACAATGACTAATGTATGAACTAACGTTATGATTAAGGCTAGTTTCAGGGTTAGGTTAAGGCTAGATATAGTGTTAAGGTTACTTTTAGGTTAGCTTGTTGTTTTGTGGTAGGATTAGTGTTAGGGTCATTGTCAGGGTCAGGGTTAGTTTTAGAGTTAGTTTTAGGGTTAGTTGTATGGTTAGGGTTTGATTTAAGTTAAGGGTTAAGATTAGGGCTATGGTTTGTATTTGGTTTATGGCTAGGGCTAGGGATAGGGCACATTTTAGGATTAGCATTATGGTTAGGGATAGTGTTAGGGATTGGTTTAGGCTTATTTTAATGTTAAATTTAGAGTTAGGTTGAGATTTAGATTTAGGCTTAGATCTAGGATTAGGAATAAGGCTAAGGATAGAACTAGTGCTGGGGCTAGGACATGAGTTTGAGTTAGTCTTATGGCTAGGTTTAGGGTTAGGATAAGATTAAATAAAAGCTAGGATTAGCACTAGGCTTTGTGTTAGTCCTAGGTTTAGGGTGAGGGTTAGGGTTAGGTTTAGGGTTATGGTTAGTTTTGGGGTATAGGATGAGGTTATTTGTAGGTTTAGGGCTAGGATGAGGAATAGAACTAGGGTTAGGGCTCGGGTTATGGTTCAGGCTAGGATTAAGCCTAGGTTTAGTGCTAAGATTATGACTAGAGCTAATTTCAGGTCTAGTGTTATGGTTAAAAATAGTTTTAGGTTTAGGTTTATGGCTACCTCTAGTGTAAGGTTTAGGTTTAGAGTTAGGTTCAGGGTTAGGTTCAGGTTAAAACCTAAGGGTACTCTTAGGGTCAGGGTCATTATTAGTGTTTTGGATAGGTTAAGGTTTAATGTTAGGGCTCGAATTAGCATTAGAGTTAGGATTAGGGTAAAGATAGTGTTAGGTTTAGGTTTCAGGTTAGGTTTAGGTAATAGATAGGGTTAGGATTAGTGATACGGTTAGGTTTAGGCCCAGGTTTAGCATTAGGTTATGGTTAGGGTAATTGATAGTGTTAGAGATAGGGGTACAGCTAGGGTTATTGTTATGATTATTGATAGGGTTAGGGTTAGGGTTAAATCTAGGGTTACAGCTAGGGTTATATTTACGATTAATGATAGGGTTAGGGTTAGGAGTAAATCTCGAATAAGGCTAGGTTTTGGGTTAAATTATGGCTAGGATTAGGGTAACAGCTAATGTAGATACCTGGGTTGCGATTAGGGCTAATTTTAGCTTTAGGGTTAGGGCTAGGTCTATTGTTATGTTTATGCATAGGGTAAGGGTGATGCTTAGAGCAAGGTTTAGTGTTAAGGTCAGAGTCAGGGTCAGGGTTAGTTTTAGGGTTTGGCTTACAACTCCAATTATGGATAGAGTTATGGCTAAGTGTAGGGTTAGGTCTTAGTTTTTATTAAGGGTTAGAGTTAGGTCTATGGCTTGGTTTAGTTTTAGGGCTAGGATTAGAGCTAGTTTTAGGATTAGCCTTAGGGTTAGGGCTAGTGTTAGGTTTAGGTTTCGGCTAAGGTTTATGGTTAGATTTAGAGTTATGGTTAGATCTAGGGTTGCTGCTAGGGCTATGAATAGGGCTAGTGTTAGACCTATGGTTTGGGCTAGGATTATGGTTCCAGTAAAGTATAGGGTTAGAATTATGATTAGGACTAAGGTGATAGAGTTAGTCTTTGGGCTAGGGTTAGGGTTAAGGTTAGGGATAGGGCTAAAGTAGATCTAAGATTAGGGCTAGGGGTATTGTTAGATTTAGGCCTAGGGTTATGGTTAGGATTATAATTACGGCTATGTTTAGGGCTGGGATAAGGGCTAGGGTTTGTGTTAGGGTTAGGGCTAGTATCATGACTGGGGCTAATATCAGGCCTAGGTTTATGCTTAGGGATAGTTTTGGGGTTAGTTTTATGGCTAAGTCTAGTATAAGGGTTAGGTATATGGTAAGAGTGAGGTTTAGAGCTAGGAGATTTATTAGGGTCAGTGTCAGTGTTAGGGTTAGGTTTAGGTTTGAGTTTAGGGTTAGGGCTCGAATTATCATTAGATTTAGGGTTAGGGTAATGATTGTATTTGGTCTAGGGTTCAGGGTAGGTGTAGGGTAATTGATAAGTTTGGCCATAGTGATATGTTTAGGGTTAGGCTTAGGGTTAACATTAGGGTAAGGATTATGTTCAGGTTAATGATACAGTTAGATTTAAGTTTAGGGCAAGTGTTATGGTTAGAATTAGGTCTTGATTTAGGGTTAGGTAAGGGTTAGAACTAGGGTTAGGTTAAGGTTATGTTTAGTGTAAGGGTTAGGCTCTGAGCTATGGTTAGTGCTAGGCTCAGTGTTAGGTTCAGGATTAGGTCTAGGGATAGGATTACAGTAGGTTTTGGTTTAGGGTTATGGTTAGGGTTAGACCTAATATTAAAGGTAAGGTCAGTAGAAGGGTCAGGGTTAGTGTTAGGGTTTTGGATAGGGTTAGATCTAGAATGAAGGCAAGGGTAAGGGCTATTAATAAGGTTAGTGTTTTGATTAGCCTAAGGATAAGGGATAGTTCTAGGGTTACCCTTAGGTTTAAGGTTTTGCTTAAGTAAGGAATTGGTTTAGAGCTAGTTTATGGTTAGAATTAGGGTTAAAACTAGGTTTAGGACTCGGATTAGGCATAGGTTTTGTGTTAGGGTTAGGGCTAGGGTTAGAGCAATGGCTAATGTAAGAACTAGGGTACCATTAGGGTTAGTTTTAGTGTTAGGGTATGGGTTAGTTTTATTGTTAGGGTTAGGTTTAAGGTTAGCCCTAAACCTAGCTCTAATTCGAGTCCTATGCCTAACCCTAAAACAAACCCTGACCCTGACTCTGTCCCTAACACTAAACCTAGCTCTAAACATCACTCAAAACCTAAACCTAAACCAAACCTAGCCCTAACCCTAACCTTAAAACTAGTTCTAATCATAACCCTAGTTCTTACATTGGCTCTAGTTCTAAACCTTACCATAACCTAACCCATAACCTTTCCGTAATTGGAGCCATAACACGACCTTTAACCCTAAACATAACCCTAAATCTAGCCCTAACCCTTACCCTAAACCTAAACCAAACCCTAACCCTAACCCCTGAAATAACCCAAAACCTAACCCAAAACCTAGCCTTAATCCTAACCATAAACCTAGACCTAACCCCAGGTGTAACCCTTTTCATTACCCCAATCCTAATCCTAACCCTAGTGATAACCCTAGGATAACCCTAAACCTATATCTACCCCTAAACTTAAACATTGCCCTAAACCTAACCTGAACCCTAAACCTAATTATATCCATTAACCTAATCCTAACCCTAATGATCTTACCCCTAAAACTATCTCTAACCATAACCCTAGACTTAACATTAGCCGTAGCCCTAATAAAGTGCTAAACCTGAAACAAACTCTAGCCCTAATTCTAGCTCTAATCTTAGCCTTAATCCTAAACCTAACCCTAACCATAGATCTAAACCTAATTTTAACCCTCGCTCTATTTCTAAGCTAGCTATAACATCATACCTAACCATATCCATAACCATAACCCTAACCATGAACCTAGGCTCAGCCTTAATACTCACCCAAGCTCTAATTCTAGCTCTAAGTAAGCCCTAATTTTAAACGTAAATCTAATCCTTAGACTAATTCTAACTCTCGCCCTGTCCCTATCCCTAGTTCTAACCCTATCCCTTATAATAACTCAAATCCTAGCCTTAACCCTAGCCCTATCCTTTGCTGTAGCCCTAAACCTAGATCTAACTCTAACTCTAAATATAACCCTAACCCTAGGCCTAAACCACACACTAACACTAGCTGTAACCCTAACGCTAATTTGAAAACTAGCCCCAACCCAAGCCCTAGCTCTCAAACAAAACCGAGCCATTTCACTGACCCTAACCCTTAACCTAAAGCAAATGATAACCCTACAGCTAGCCCTAATTCGAGTCCTAACCCTAACCCTAGAACTAATATTAACACTGACTCTGACCTTAACACTAACCCTAGCTCTACACATCACCCTATCCCTAAACCTAATCCTCACACTAAACCTTGCCCTAACCTAACACTAAAACTAGCCCTAATCCTAATGCCAGTTCTTAAATTAGCCATAGTCCTAAGCCTAACACAAAACCTAGCCCTAATTCAAGGCCTAACCCTAGTTTTAACCCTAATCCAAACCATGGCTGTAACCCTAACCCTATCCCTAGTCCTAATCCTATTTCTAACTCTATTTCTTACATTTAGTCAAACCCTCACACTATTGTACCCTAGTCCTAAACTAATTCTATGCCTACCCCAAACCCTAACTCTATTATTAGTCCTAATCCTAAACCTCATTCTAGCTCTAAACTTAACGCAAACCCTAACTCTAACCCTGACCCTTATTCTGACCCTAACACTAAACCTAGGTTCAAACCTGACCCTAACCCTTAACTGAAAACTAACACTAGCCCTACCATTAACCCTAAACCTAAGCCTAACAATAACACTAGCCCTAGACTAAACCTAATCTTAAATTTAGCCATAACCCTAGCCGTAGCCCTAACAATAACCCTTAACTTAAACCAAACACTAACTCTACTCCTAGACCTAACCCTAGTCATCCATCTGGACCTTAGCCTACACCTAATCTGAACCTGAACCCTGACATTTACCCTAACAAAAACCCTAGCTCTAAACCTTATTCTATGCCAAAAACTAACCCTAACACTAGATGAACTCTAAATATAGCCATAACCATTACTCTAGCTCTTACATTACCCATACACCTAACAGTAGCCCTTAACCTCACACAAAACCCAGCCTGAATTACAACCCTAAACCTACCCCGAAGCATAACTCTAAACGTAAACTTAGCCCTAACCTTAACCCTAAACCTCGTTCTAGCCCTAACCCTAGCTCAAACACTAAACCTTACCATAAAATAACCCTATCCCAAACCTTAAACCTCACCCTAATTCTAGCCCTAATCCTAACTCTAACCATAGCCCAAACCCTAGTTCTAATTGTATCCATTATGCTAATAATAACCCTAAAATTAATGCTACCCTAGCCCTTAACCTAACCGTAAATCTACCCTAGTCCAGACTGTAAAGCTAACCCATACCCTAGCCATAAACTTAGCTCAATCCCTAACCCTTACACTTAATCTAACCATAACACTAAACCGAGGTAAAACCCTAAACCTAAACCCAGCCCTAATCCTAACCTTAATCCAAGCCCTAACCCTAGCTTGAACCCTATCCATTACTCTAACCCTCAACTTAACCCGAATGATAGCACTAGACCAAAAGCTAAACCTACCCTAACCCTAAATATAAACCTAACCCTAGAACTAACAGTGAAACTAACCTAACCCTAACCCTAAACGTAAGATAGCTCAAATGCTAACCCTAAATAAACCTAAACCTAATGCTAACATAAACCTAAAACTATCTTTAACCTGACATTTAAACCTATTACCCTAGCCCTAACCATTTCATTAACCATGACCATAACCCCAGACTAAACCATAAATTAATCTTAGCCATAGCAAAATTCCTAGCTCAAACCCTAAACCGTACCCTAAACTTAATCCTAAGTGTAACCCTCGCCCTAACCCTGACCCTAATGCTAACTCTAGCCCTAATCCTAACCATTATCCTAGCCCTAACCGTAGGTCTAAACATATACATTACCCTAACAATAATTATAACCCTAATGCTAACCCTAGGCCTAACCCTAAACCTACCACAAACACTAACCATATCCATTACCTTAAACCAAACCTAACCCTAAACCTAACACTATCCATTACCTTAACCCTAATTCTAACCTTAATGCTAATTTGAGCCTTAAAACTAAAACTTAACCTAACCCAAACCCAAAGCCTGACCCTGACCCTAAATTACCCCAGATCTGAATCTGACCCTTTCCCTAAACGTAACACTTTAATTTGGCCTTGCCATAAACCTAATCCTAAAAATATCACTAACTATAAACATAGACCTGACATTAGTCCTAGCCCTAATTGTTGCGCTAAACATAAAACAAAACCTAGCCCTAATCCTAGCCTTAATTCTAGCCTTAATCCTAAACCTAACCATAACCCTAGCCCTAACCCTAAAGCTGATCATAAAACTAGCCCTAACCCTAATCATAGCACTAAAACAAAACCGAGCAACAGGCCTAACACTAACCTTAACTTAAACCAAACCCTAGTACTACACCTAGATCTAACCCTAGCCCTAATTCAAGTCCTAATCATAATCTTAAAATTAACCCTTTATCTGACTTATATCCTAACACTCATCTAGTTCAAAACAACACCATAAACCTAAACCTACCGTAATCCTTTCCCTAGACTTAACCCTAAACCTAGCCCTAACCCTAGCTCAAAACCTAACCTTTATGCTAAACATAACTCTAATCCTAACTCTAAACCTAGTTCTAACACTAACTCTAACACTAACTCAAGGCATATTCCTAACCATAACTCTAGTTCTAACCCTATCAATTACCCTAAACATAACCCTTACTCTAATGCTAACCCTAAGCCTAACCCTAGCCCTATCTCTAACGCTAACCGTATCAATTACCCTAAACCAAACCTGAACCTTTAAACAAACCCTAACTATACCCTAACCCTAACACTAATGCTAATTTGAACCGTAAACCTAAATCCTTACCTAAGCCGAATCCTAATCCTAATAATTCCCTGAGCTCCAAACCTGACCCTTACCCTAAACCTAACTCTTACACTAGATGTAGCCATAAGCCTAAGTTTAAGATTAGGGTAAGAGATGGCATTACAGCTAGGTATAGAGGTAGGGTGAGGGTTAGAATTAGGGTTAAAAGTATGGTTAGGGTTAGGGTCATGATTAAAGCTAGGCATAGGGCTAGGATGAGGGCTAGGGTTTGTTTTAGGTTTAGGACTAGGATTAGGGCTAGGCCTAATTTCAGGTCCAGAATTACGGTAAAAGATAGTTTTAGGGTTAGGATTATGGCTACGTCTAAAGTAAAGGTTAGGTGTAGGGTTCTGTTCAAGTTTAGAGCTAGGGGTTTTATTAGGGTCAATATCAGGGTTAGGGTTTGGGATAGGTTAAGGTTTAAAGTTAGGGCTTGAATTAGTGTGTAAGGGTTAGGGTAATGATAGGTTTAGTTTAGGTTCAGGTTAAGTTCAGGGTAATAGATTGCGTTAAGTTTAGGGATAGGTTTAGGTTCATGCCTAGGGTTAGCATTAGGTAATGGTTTTCATTATGGTAATGGATAGGGTTAGATATCAGTTTAGGGCTAGGTTTATGGTTATGAATAGGGCTATGGTTAAAGCTGGGTTTAGGGCTAGGTTTTGGATTAAGTTAGGGATTGGGCTAGGGATAGGGCTAATGTAAGTTCTAGGGTGAAGTTTAGGGCTAGTTTTAGGGTTTTAGGGCTAGAGTTATTGTTAGGGTTAGGTTTAGGGTTAGGGTGATGTTTAGATCTAGTAGTGTTAGGGTCAGTGTCAGGTTCAGGGTTAGTTTAAGGGTTTGGCTTACAACTCATATTAGGGTTAGTGTTAGGGCTAGGTTTAAGGTTAGGGTTTGGTTTAGGTTAAGGGTGTTAGTGTTATAGCTATAGCTCAGCTTGTTTTCGGGCTAGGGCTACTGTTAGGGCTAGTTTTAGGATTAGTGTTATGGTTTGGGCTAGTGTTAGGGTTTGGGTAGTCTTCGGGTTAGGGCTCAATTTATAGTTAGTTAGGTTTTGTCTAAAGTTAGTGCTAGGGCCAAGCATAGGGCAAGGGTTAGGGCTAGGGTTAGGGCTAGGGTTAGGGTTAAGGTAAGGCTTAGAACAAGTGAAAGGTCTCATGTTAGAGTTAGAGTTAGTCTTAGGACTAGGGTTAGGGATAGGGCTAAAGAATGGCTATGATTAGGGCTAGGGTGTCAGGGTTAGGCCTAGAGTTTGTGTTAGGTTTGTAATTAAGGATATGGTTAGGGCTAGGATAAGGTCTAGTTTTGTGTTATGGTTAGGGCTAGAATTATGGCTAGGGCTAATGTCAGGTCTAGGGTTACAGTTAGCAATAGTTTTAGGCAAATATTTATGGCTAGGTCTATTGTACTGCTTAGGTATATGGTAAGAGTCAGGTTTTGAGCTAGGGGATTTATTAGGGCCAGGGTCAATGTTAGGGCTTGATTAAGGTTTGAGTTTATGGTTACAGCTGGAATTAGAGTTAGGTTTAGGGTTAGGGTAAACATAGGGTTAGATTTAGGGTTCAGTTTAGTTTTAGAGAAATTGATAGTTTTGGGGATCATGATAGGGTTAGGTTTAGTCCTAGGATTACCATTAGGCTAAGGGTTATGTGTAGGGTAATGGATACAGTTAAGGTTAGGGCTAGCATTATGGTTAGGATTAAGTCTTTGGTTAGGGTTAGGGTGAGAGTTAGGATTAAGGCTAGGTTACAGCTCGGATGAGGGTTTGTGTTAGGGTTAGGGCTAGAATTATGGCTACGGCTAATGTCATGTCTAGGGTTACTGTTAGGGACAGTTTTACAGAAAGGTTTATGGCTAGGTCTATAGTAAGGTTTTGGTAGAGGGTAAGAGTCTTTTTTAGAGCCAGGGGAATTATTAGGACCAGGATCAGTGTTAGGGCTTAGTTTAGGTTTGAGTTTAGGGTTACAGCTCGATTAGGGTTAGGTATAGGGTAAAATAGGGTTAGGTTTAGGGTTCAGGTTAGGTTTAGGGTAATTGATATTTCTGTGGATAGTGATAGGGTTAGGTTTAGTCTTAGTGTTAGCATTAGGATAAGGGTTATGTTTAGGGTAATGGATACAGTTATATTAAGGTTAGGTCTAGGGTTATGGTTAGGATTAGGTCTTGGGTTAGGGTTAGGGTGAGGGTTAGCATTAATACGAGGTTTATGGCTCAGATGAGGGTTTGTGTTAGGGCTAGGGCTTGGATTAAGTCTAGGTCTAGCATTACAGTTAAGGGTAGTTGTAGAGTTTGGTTATGAACAGGTCTACTGTGAGGGTTAGGTTTAGGTTAAACGTCAGGCTTAGAGTTAGGTGTGTTATTATGGTCAGGGTCACGATTAGGGATTGGTTTTGGTTAGGGTTTATAGTTCAGGCTTTAATTATCATTAGTTTCAGGGTAATGGATATGGTTGGGTTTAGCGTTCAGGATAGTTTTAAGGTTTTAAATAGCCGTAGGGATAGCTATACAGTTAGGTTTAGTCCTATTGTTAGCATTTGGTTAGGTTTAAGTTTAGGGTAAAAGAGGATTACAGCTAGGTTTAGGGCTATATTTATGTTTAAGACTAGGGCTAGTGTTAGGGTTAGGGTTATGTTTAGCCCTAGGGTTAGGGTTAGGTTTAGGGTAAGTGTTATGGTTGGAGCTAGATTTAGGGCTAGGGAGAGGGTTATGGTTAGAGCAGGTCTAGGGTAAATAATAGGGTTAGGGATACGTTTAGCATTAGGGTTAGGGTTAGGGTTAAGGTAATGGATACAGTTAGATGAAGGCTTTGGCCAATGGTTACTGTTAAAATTCGGGTTAAATTTAGGGTTAGGGATAGGGCTATGTTAATGTTTAGGGTTAGGATTAGGGCTCAGTTTTGAGGAAGAATTAGGGTTAGAGTTACTTAATTCAAATTTCTTTGATACAATCTAGGACTCATCTTTAAATAACCTTATTCTGTTTCCCAGATTTAGGCCTTTTGGTTCAACTGTATTGTGTCTGAAACAGTTAATGTTTTCATTTTACTTCATTTTGACCTATAAGAGTAAATGTAAATGGACCTTGAAATCAAACAGAGTTCATGCTAGCTGCTTGAAACTGCACACACACCCTCAATTCTTTGTGGGGGACACTCTGGTATGTTCCTTGTGAGTGTAGGTCTAAGGTGAAGCATACAAAGACAACTTTATCCGAGAGCCCTTTAGGAGAAAGCAGGGAATATGCATGCACTGAAATTCCTCCCATAATTATTTTGTCAGATTTGTTTGATACTGAGTAGGATTCATTATTTAGCTTTCCCCACAAAGCTCTCCAAGTCCGGGACTTCTAGGATCAATGGTTCTCTAGTCAGGTTGGGGTTTTTTTAGGTTTAGGGTTAGGGCTAGGTTTAGATGTAGTGTTAGGGTGAGAGTAAATTTTGTACAAATTACTTTGATACTTGGAAGGAGTCATCATTTACCTAGCCTTAATATGTTCCTCAGGTTTGGTCCTTCTCATTTCAATGGTTTGCTAACAGGGAATCTCTGTATTTTAAGGTTTTACTTCATATTGACCTATAGAGGTAAATGAAAATGGAGGTTGAAATCAAACCGAGTTGGTGCTAGCTGCTTGAAACTTCAAACACTGAATCAGTTATCTGTGGGAACTCTCTGGATCTTCATGAAAGTAGCCCTATGATGAAGATGGCAAAACAAATTTATCTGAGAGCCCTTTAGCAGAAAACAGAGAAATATGCTTGAACTGAAATACCACCTCAATTATTTGGTCATATTTCTTTGATACTGCATAGGATTCATCTGATAGCTTAGCCCACTAGGCTTCCCAAGTTTGGGACTACTAGGATCATCAGTTTTTCAATCAGGTTAGGGTTTATGTTAAGGATAGTGTTAGGGCTAGTGTTAAAGCTAGTATTAGGATTTGAGGTACTTTAAAAAAAAATTCCTTGATACTGGGCAGGATTCATTATTTTCTTACTATACTCCACCTGTTTGGGCCTCTTGGGTTCAAGGGTTCACTGTAAGGAACAGTTTGTATGTTAAAGTTTTAGTTCATTTTGTCCTATGCAGGTAAATGGAAATGGAGTTTAAAATCAAACAGCATTGGTGCTAGCTTCTTGAAACTTCACACTCCATCAATTCTCTGTGAGCAAACTCTGGTTTGTTCTTGTGACAGTAGGCCTAAGCTGAAGCATGTAAAAACAACTTTATCCAAGAGTCCTTTAGGAAACTGGGAATTATGCATGTACTGATATACTCCATCAACTTTTTGGACAGATTTCTTTGATACTGCACAGCATTCATCCCTTAGCTTTCCCCACTAGGCTGCCCACGTTTGGAAATTCTACAGTCAAAGTTTCATAAAAATGTTAGGGTTAAGGGAAGAGCTAGGGTTAGATCTAGTGTTAGGGTTAGAGTTAGTTTTATTCAAAATTCTTTGATACTTGGCAGGATTTATCTTTTAGCTAGATTTACTCTGTTCCCTAGATTCAGGCCTTCTCCTTTCACAGGTTCGCTGTCAGAAACATTTTGTATTTTAAGATTACACTTCATTTTGACCTATATGGGAAACTTAATGGAGTTGAAAAATCAAACAGGGTTTGTGCTAGCTTATTGAAACTTCACACAGTCCATCAGTTCTCTCTAGGGACTCTGGTATGTTCCTTGTAAAAGTATGCCTATGCTTAAGCATGCAAAAACAACTTAATCTGAGAGCCCTTTAGGAGAAAACAGGAAAATATGCATGTATTGAAATACCTCCTGTAAATATTTGGTCAGTTTTGTTTGATGTTGGATAGAATTCATCACTTAGCTTGCCCCATAAGGCTCTCCAAGTGTTGGAAGTCTAGGATCAATGGTTCTTTAATAGGTTAGGGTTAATGTTAGGTTTAGGGTTATGTCTAGGGCTATGGTTAGAGGTAATGTTAGGGTGAGAGTTAGTTTTGTTCAAATTTCTTTGATACTGGGCAGGAGTCATCTTTTATCTAGCCTTAGTATGCTACCAAGGTATGTTCTTCCAAATTCAATGGTTCACTATCACACTTTGTATTTTAAGGTTTCACTTCATTTTGACACCTATGGGTAAATGGAAATGCAGGTGGAAATCAAACAGGCATCCCTTCCCCTAAACCTAACCCTAAACCTAAACATAAACATAGCCCTAATCCTAGGACTAAGGCTAACACTAACCCTAGACCTATTCCTAGCCCGAATTTAGCCTTAACCCTAACCCAAACTCTAGCCATAAGACTAAGTCTAACTCTTGCCATAACCCTATTCCTAGTTCTAACCCTATCCTTTACCATAACCCAAACACTATCCATAATCTTAGCTCTAACACTAGCCATAGTCCTAACCCGAGAACTAACCATAACTCTAAATCTACTCCTAAGCCTAAATTCACCCTATCAGTAGCAATAACACTAATGCTAATCATAAAACTACACTTAACTTCAGCTTTAGCCCTAAAACAAATCCTAGCTGTAATCCATGACCCAACCCTAGCTTTAAACCTTACTTGAATCCTAAACCTAGTCCTAACCCTTACCCTAAACCTAACCCTAACTTTAATCCTTGCACTAAACCTAAACCTAACCCTACCCCTAGCCCTGACTCTAACCATAAACCTAGCCCTAACCCTAGCTCTACCCTATCCATTACTCAAACCCTAACACGAAACCTAATGCTAATCTTCAGGCTGACCCTAGCCATATCCCTAAACCTAACCTGTCAATTACCCTAAAACTAACCTTAACCCTACCCCCAAAATATCATTATCCTATATGGAACTTTAACCCTAATGCTAACTGGTGCCCTAATCCTAACACTAAATCTAAACCTAATCCTACCAAACCCTAACCCTAAGACTAACTCTAACACTCACCCTAGCCCTATCCCTAGATCTAACCCTATCCCTTATGATAACCCCAACCCTAGACCAAACCCTAGCCATAACCTAGATTTAAAGTAACTCTAAATCTAACCATAACCATAAGCCTAAACCATACCCTATGACTAGCTTTAACCTTAACACTAATTTGAAAACAAGCCCTAACCCTAGCCCTAGCACTCAAGCAAAACCGAGCCATAGCACTGACACTAACACTTAACATAAACCATAGCCTAAACCTACACATAGCCCTAACACTAGCCCTAAATCAAGTCTTAACCCTAACCTTAGAACTAATTCTAACCCTGACTCTGACCCTAACACTGACCCTAGCTCTATACATCACCCTATCCCTAAACCTAATCCTAACAATACACCTCGCCCTAAACCTAACATTAAACTAGCCCTAATTTTAATGCCAGTTCTTACATTAGCCATACCCCTAAAGCTAACACAATAACTAACCCTAATGCAAGGCTTAACCCTAGATTTAACCCTAACCCTAGCCCTAATCCTAACCCTAGCCGTAGTCTTAACCCTAGCTCTAACTCTATCCCTTACCCTAAGACAAACCCTCACTCTATTGCTACCCTAGTCCTAACACTTATCTTAAGCCTACTCCAAACCCTAACTTTATTACTAGTCTTAACCCTAGCCCTTATTCTAGCTCTAAACTTAACTCAAACCCTAACCCTAACCCTGACCCTTATTCTGACTCTAACAAAAAACCTAGGTTTAAAACTGACCCTAACCCTTATCCAAAACCTAACACTAGCCCTACCAGTAATCCTATACCTAAACTTAACACTAACACTAGCCCTAGACCTAAACCTAATTCTAAATATAGCCATAACCCTAGCCTTAGCCCTAACAATAACCCTTAACCTAAACCAAAACCTTACCCTACACCTAGACCTAACCCTAGTCCACATTCTGGACCTAAACCTAATCCTAACCTGAACCCTGACACTTACCCTAAGAAAAACCCTAGCTCTAAAACTTATCCTAACCCCAAAACTAAACCTAACACTAGAAAAACCCTATTTCTAGCCATAATCATAACTCTAGCTCTTAAATTACTAATACACCTAACACTATCCCTAAACCCCACACAAAATCTAGCCCTAATTGTAGCCCTACAACTAACCGTAAGCATAACTGTAACCCTAAACCTAGCCGGAAACCTAACCCTAACCCTCGTCCTAGCTCTAACCCTAGCTCAAACCCTTAACCTTACCATAAACGTAACCCTAGCCCAAACCCAAAATCTCACCCAAACCCTAGACCTAATCCTAACCTTAACCATAGCAAAAATCCTAGCTCAAACTCTATCTACTACCTTAACCATAACACTAAACCTAATGCTAACCTTAGCCCTAACCTTAATCCTAACACTACCCTAGCCCTGAATGTAACCCTAACCCTCACTCCAGCCCTAACCCTATATCAATCCCTAACCATTAAACTTAAGCTAACCCTAACTCTAACTGAAGGCCTAATACTAAACTAACCCTAGCCCTAATCCTAACCTGAATCCTAGACATAACCCTAACTCAAAACCAACCCATTACCCTCACCCTAAACTTTAACCTAATGATAACATTAGACCTAAAGCTAAACATACCCTAAACATAAACATAAACATAAACCTAACCCTACAACTAGCAGTGAACCTACCCTAAACCTAACCTAAGCTTTCTCAAATCCTAACCCTAAACCTAACCCCTAGTTCTAAACCTTATCCTAACCGAAAACTTAATCCAAACTCTAGACATATATAACCCTAACACAAAAAAAAAACTAGTCATAACCATTACCCTTGCTCTTACATTATCCATAGCCATAACACTAGCCTTAAACCTCACACAAAAGTTAGCCCTAATACAAGCCCCAAACCTGGAGCTAAGCATAACCTTAACCCTAACCGTAGCACAAACTCTAAACCTAATGCTTGCCCTAGATCAAACCCTAGCTCACACTCTAACCTTACTCTAAACATAACCCTAGCTCTAACCCTAACTCTAACCCTATCCCTCATCCTAACTGATACCATAGCGCATATCCTAGCTCTAACTTTATCCATTACCTTAGACATAACCTTAAACCTAATGCTAAACCTAGCCGTAACCCTAACCCTAACCCTAACTCTAGCCCTGACTCTAACCATAACGCTTGCCCTAGCCCTAACCCTACCTCAAACCCTAACACTTACATTAAAACTAACCCTAACACTAGCCCAAGTTGTAACCCAAACCCTAGCCCTAATCCTAACCTTAACTTAAGCCCTAACACTAGCACTAAACATATTCATTATTCTAAATATAAGCCTAAACTAAATACTAACCCTAGGCCTAACCCTAACCCTATCCCTAACACTAACCCTATATATTACTCTAAACCTAAACTAAACTGTAAACCTAACTTTATCCATTACTCTAACCCTAACCCTAACCGTAATGCTAATTTGAAACCTAAGCTTAAACCTTAAGCAAAACCAATCCTTAACCCATACTCTGACTGTAATAATAACCTAGCTCTATACCAAACCCCTATGCTAAACCTAACCCTTACACTAGACCTAGCCATAAACCTATCCCTAACTCTATCCCTAACCATAACCCTAGACCTGATATTAGCCCTAGCCCTTATCCTAGCCCTAACACTAACACAAACTCTAGACCTGAAAAGCCTAGCCCCAACCCTAACCCTACCCTAAGCTAGGGTTACTAGCCCTAACTCAAAACCTAACCTAGCTCTAGCCTTAATCCTAACCTAACCCTAGCCCTAACCATAGCTCTAACCCTATATATTATCCTTATGATAGCCCTAATCCAAGCCCTAACCCGAGCTTTAACACGATACCTAATCCTAAACCAAACCCTAATCAAAACCATGACCCTAGCCCTAAGCATATCTCTAAACCTATCTAGGCCTAAACCTAACCCTATCCCTAATCCTATACCTATGCATTATTCGAAACCAAACCTAAACCCTAAACCTCATATTATAATTACACTAACACTAAACATAATGCTAATTCGAGCCCTAACTTTAAAACTTAACCTATCCCAAACTTCTAACCCAGACTTGACCCTAGCTGTAAACCTGACCCTAAACCTAAACCTAACCCTTACATTATATGTAGGCATAAACCTAATCCTGAGATTATCTATAATCATAAACCTAGATCTGATATTAGCCCTAGCCCTAATCCTAGCCGTAACACTAAAATAAAGCATAGCTGTAATCCTAGCCCCAAACCTAGCCTTAATGATTACCCTAACCCTAACCATAGCCCTAACCCTAATTCTAACCTTCTCCTTATCTCTAAACCTAGCTATAATGCCATTATTTACCCTAAACTTAAACCTAACCCTAACCCTAACTCTAGGCCTAAGGTGAACACTAATCCTATCCCTAATCCTAGCCCTAATTTAACCCTATCCCTAATGCTAACCCTAACCCTAGCCCTAAGAATAACTCTAACTCTCACAGTAGCCCTCTCCCTTCTTCTACCCCTATCCATTACCATAATCATAAACCTAGCCCTAAACCTAGCCATAACCATGGCCAAATCCTTATTCCTAGTCCTAACGTAGATCTAAACTTAACTCTAAATCTAATCCTAACCCTAAACCTAAGCCTAACATTAACACTCGCCCTAGCCCTAACGCTAATCATAAAACTAGCCCTAACACTAACCCTTGCAGTAAAACAAAACTGAGCAAGAGCCCTAACCCTAAACCTTAACTTAACCAAACCTTAACACTACACCTAGACCTTACCCTAGCCCTAATTGGAGTCCTAATCTTAACCTTAATACTATCCCTTACTCTGACTCATATCCTAACACTCACCCTAGCTCTAAACACCACCCTAACCTTAAACCGAACCCTTACAGTAATCCCATCGTTAATTCGAGTCCTAACCCTAACTCTAAAACTAAACCTGACCCTGACAATTAACCTAACACTAACACAAACTCTATATTTCACCCTAACCTTAAACCTAATCCTAACAATAGAGTTTTAACCCCTAACCATCACCCTAAAACTAACCCTAAAAACCATAGTTCTTACATTAGCCATTGCTCTAACTCTAGCCATAACCCTAAAACAAAACTAGCCCTAATCTGAGCCTTAAACCTAGCTTTAACCCTAAATCTAGCCCTAACCCTAATTTTAACCCTATACCCTATGCCAAACCATAAACCTAATGCTAATAATAATCCTAATCCTAATTCTATTCCTCAAACTAACCCAAACCCTAACCCTATTAGTTGTCCTAACCCTTGTGCTCATTCTAGCTCTAACCATAACCCAAACCCTAACCCTAACCCTGACCCTTATTCTGACCTAACACTAATCATAGGTCTAAACCTGAACCTAACCCTAAACCGAACCCTAACATTAACCCTATTGGTAACCTTATACCTAAACCTAACCCTAACAATAGCCCTAGACCTAACCTAATCCTAATCTATCCATAACTCTAGACCTAGATCTAAATAAGAGCTTAGCTATAGCCCTCATAATTTCCTTAGCCTAAAGCCAAAAACTAATCCTTCCACTACTCGTAACCCTAGTCCTAATTCTGGCTTTTCCATTAAATATAACCCTAAACTGAACACTGACCCTGACACTAACACTAACCCTATCTCTAAACGTCACCCTAACCCTAAACCTAACCCTAAAACTATACTTAGCTCTAACTGTAACGCTAAAACTAGCCCTAATTATAACAAAGTTCTTACATTTGCCATAGCCCTAACATATTACAAAACCTAGCCCTAAACCAAGCCCTAACGTAGCTTTAACCCTAAATCTAAACATAACCCTAGTCATAACCCTTGCCCTAGCACTAATTCTAGATCAAAACCTATCTCTAAAACTAACCCTATCCCTTACCATAACCCTAACCAAAGCCCTAACCCTAGTCATAATCCTTAGCACTAGCACTAACTTATCTCTAAAACTAACCCTAACCTGAGGCCTCAGCCTAACCCTGAAATTAGCTCTAATCCTAATGCTATTCCTAAAATTAGCCCCAACCCTAGCCCTATCCCTAAAACAAAACTGAGCCATACCCCTAACACTAACCCTTACCCTAGGCCAAACCCTAACCCTTCACCAGCCCTAACCCTAACCCTAAACCTAACCATGAACCTGACTCATATTCAAACACTAAACCTAGCTCTAAATATCACCCTAACCTTAAACCTAACCCTAACAATAGGCCTAGCCCTAAACTTAACCATAAAACTAACCTTAATTGTAACCCTATTTCTTACAATAGCCATAACCATAACACTAGCCCTGTATTTAATACAAAATTAGCCCTAATCCAAGCCATAACATGAGCTTTAACCATAAACCTAACTCTAACCCTAGTCCTAACTTTACCTCTAACCCTATCGCTTACCCTAAGCCAAACCCTCACCCTAACGCTAACCGTATTTTTAGCACTAATCCTCAGCTTAACAAAAACCTAACTCTATAACTAGTCCTAACCCTAGCCTTCATTCTATATCTAACCATAACCCAAACCCCAACCCTATCCCTGACCATTATTCTGACCCTAACAATAATAGCTCTAAATCTAAACCTAACCCTAAACCGAACCTAACACTAGCTCTACTGGTAAACTTACACCTAAACCTAACCCTAACACTAGCCCCAGACCTAACCTAATCCTAAATTTAGCCATAACTATAGCTCTAGACCTAAAGACAAACTAGACCTAGCCTTAACAATAACCCTTAACCTAACCCAAACTCTAACCCTACCTCTAGATCACACCCCAGTCCTAATTCTGCCGTTAACCCTAACCATGACCATACCTGAACACTGTCCTTGACACTAACACTAACCCTAGCTCTAAACTTCACCCTAACCCTAAAACTAACCCTGAAACTACATCTAGTCCTAACATTAACCATAAACTAGTCTTAATCATTACACTAGTTCTTACATTAGCCATAGCTCTAACCTATCACAAAACCTTGCCCTCATCCAAGCCCTACCTTAGCATTAAACCTAAAGCTATTCTTAACAATAACCCTAGACCTAAATATAAACCTAAGCCTAAACCTAGACCTAATCCTAACCATAACACTAGCCCTAAACCTAACTTTAACCCTATTCATTACCCTAAGATAACTATAATTCTTATGCTAACCCTAGGCGGAAACCTAATCCTAGCACTAGCCTTAATCCTATCTATTAACCTAAACCTAACCTGAACCCTAAATCTAACTGTGTCCTTACCGAATCCCTAAATATAAGACTAATTTGACCCCTAAACCTAAACCTTAACCTACCCCCAACTCTAAACTTAACCCTGACTCTAATAATACCGATAGCTCTAAACCTGACCCTAACAAGAAACCAAAATTTTACAATAGACCTAGCCATAAACCTAACCCTAAAACTATCCCTAAGCGTACCCTAGACATGACATTAGCCCTAGCTCCAATCTAGCCTTAAAGCTAATACAAAACTTAGGGCACATCCTAGCAAGGAACTTCACCTTTATCATAACTGTAACCCTAACCTTAACCCTAATTTTCATCCTAGTCCTAGCACTAGCTATATTGCCATCCCTTACCCGAAACTTAACATAATGCTAAACCTAACACTAAACCTAGCAATAGCCCTAGGCCTAACCCTAACACTAACCCTAGCCCTAATCCAAGCCCCAATTAGCCCTATCCCTAACTCTAACCCTAGCCCTAAGACTAATTCTAACTCTCACACTAACCCTATACCTAGTTGTAACCTTATCCCTTACCTTCACCATATACCTAGCCCTAAACGTAGCCCTACCCTAGACCTATACTTAGCACTATCACAAAACCTAGATCAAAACCTAACTCTAAATTTAATCCTAACCCTAAATCTAAACCTATCCATAACTCTATTCTTATCCCTAAACCTTAACGTAAGCCTAAATCTCACACTTATAATAGCCCTAACCCTAAGACTAATCATAAAACTAGCCCTAACCTTACTCTAGCCATAAAACAAAACCAAGTCATAGCCCTAACCTTAACCCTTAACCAAAAACAACTCATAAACCTACATTTAGCCCTAATCTTATCACTAATTATAGTCTAACCCTAACCCGAAAACTAACCCTGACCCTGACACTGACCCGAACACTAACGCTGGCTCTAAACATCATCATCACCATAAACCTAACCTTAACACTAGACCTAGATCTAACTCTAAACCTATAACTAGCTGTAGTCATAAACCTAATTCATACATTAGCGGTAGCCTTAACTCTAACCCTAACCTAACTCAAAACCTAGCCTTAATCTTAGTCCTAAATCTAACTGTAACCCTAAACATAAACCTAACCCTAACCCAAACATTAGTCCTAATCTTATACATAACTCTAGCCCTAACCTTAGGGCTAACCCTATACATTACCCTAACAATAACCCTAACCCTTCTGATAACACTAGGCCTAACCCTAACTATATACATTACACTAACCCTAAATCTAACACTAATTCGAGCCCTGCACCTAATCACTAACTTAACCCAAACCCTAATCTTGACCCTGATTCTAAAAATAACCCTAGATCTAAATCTGGCCCTAACCAAAACCTAACCCTTACACTGGACCAAGCCATAAACCTAACACTAAATCTATCCCTAACTGTAACCCAAGATCTGATATTAGCCATAGCCCTAATACTATCCCTAACCCTAAAACAAGTCCTAGTCTTCATTGTAGCCCTAAACATAGCCTTAATCATAACCCTAACTCTAACCCTATTTTTAACCCTAATACTAACCCTTGCCCTTGTCCAAAGTCTAGCTATAACCACATCCCTTAGCCTAAATTAAACCCTAACTCTAACCCTAACCCTAGTGGCAACCCTTGCCTTATCCTTAGCCCTAGCACTAACCCTAGATCAAAATTTAACTCTAAATCTAACCCTAACTCGATGCCTAAGCCTAATCTTAAAACTAGCCCTAACCCTAGCCCTAACATAACCCTAGCCATAATTTAGCCCTATTCATAAACCTAACCCTAACCTTAGCCATAAGACTAACTCTCTGATACTAGCCCTATCACTCATTCTAACCCTATCCCTTACCATAAACCTAACCCTAGCCCTAACCCTAGTGTTAATCCTTTCCCAATACTTATCCCTAGCACTAACCTTAGCCAAAACGTACCTCTAAAACAAGACTTAACCCGAAGCCTAAGTCTAAACCTAACACTAGCCCAAACCATAACACTAATCCTAAAATGAGCCCTAACGCTAGCCCTAGCCCTATAACAAAACTGAGCCATAGATCTAACCCTAAACATTAACGTAAACCAAACCCTAAACGTACACCTAGATGTAAAACTAGACTTATTTGAGTTGGAAGCCAAACCCTAAAACTAACCCTGAACCTGACACTGACCCTAACACTTCTAGCTCTAAACACCACCGTATCTGTAAACCTAACCCTAAAACTAAACCGAGCACTCAAACCCTAAAACTAGCCCTAAATTTAGATCTAGTACTTACCTTAGCTCTAACCCTAACCCTAGCTCCAACATAACCCCAAACCTAGCCATAATCAGAGACCTAACCCTAGCTTTAAACCTAACCTAACCCTAACACTAGTCCTAATTGTAACCATAACTTTAGCCTTAAACTGATCTCTAACTCTATCCATTAATATAACGATAACCCAAACCTTAATGATAACCCTAAGCACAAATCTAACCCTATCCTGATTCATAATTGTTCCATTAGCCTAAACCTAACTTGAATCCTATAACTAACCCTATCATTACCATAATGCTAATCCTAAAACTAAATCAAGCCCAAAATTCAAACCTTAACCCATCTCAAACCTTAACTCAGACCTTGACCCTAATAATACCCCTAGCTCTAAACTTGACCATAACCCAACACCTAAACCTTAGTCTAGAATTAGTCATAAACCTAAACGTAAAACTAACTTTAACCATAATTCTGGACCTGAAATTAGCCCTAGCCCTAATCCTAGACCTAACCCTATAAACACACCTAGCCCTCATTCTTATCCTAAACCTAGCCTTAAAAATAACCCTATTTCTAGTCCTATACCTAACCCTAATTCTAACCCTCACCCTACCTCTAAATCTACCTATAATGTCATCTCTTACCCTAAATATAAACATAACCCTAACCCTAACCATAGGCTTAACCTAAACACAAAACCTAGCCCTAATTAACTCTATCTCTAACCCTATCCTAACCCTAGCCCTAAGACTAACACTAATTCTTGCCCTAGCCCTAGCCCTGGTTTTATCCCTATCTGCTACCATAAACCTAACACTAGCCCTAACACTTGCCTGAAAGTTAGTCCCACCCTAATCATAACTCTAAATATAACCTTAAACCTAAGCCTAAGCCTAACACTAACACTAGCTCTAATGCTAATGATAATAGTAAAACTAACCCTAATTCAATCCTAGCAGTAAACCAAAACCAAGCAATAGCCCTAACCCTAAACCTTAACTTAAACGAAAAACTAACACTACACTTAGACATAAACCTAGCCCTAATTCGAGTCCTAAGCCTGACCTTAAAACTAACCCTGACATTGACTCATATTCTAACACTCACCCTAGATCTAAACACTGCCTTAAACACAAACCAAACACTAACATTAACAATAGCCCTAATTCGAGTCTTAACACTAACCCTAAAACTAACCCTGACCCTGACTCCTATCCTAACAAGAACTGTAACTATAAATATCACCTTAACCTTAAACCTAACACTAGCACTCAAACTACCCCTAATCCTAACCCTAAAACTAACCCTAATTGTAACCCTAGTTCTTACATTAGTCGTTGCCCTAATCCTAGCCCTAAGCGTAACACAAATCTAGCCCTAAACCGAGCCCTAAACCTAGATTTAACTCTAACTCTAACCCTCACCATAGCCCTTACCCTAGATCTAAATCAATCCCTTACCCTAAGCAAAATCCTAAACCAAAGAGTAACCCTAGACGTATCTCTAGTCTTTAGATTAACCAAAACCCTAACCCTAATAATAGTCCTAACCCTAGCCTTTGTTTTAGCTTTAACACAATCCCAAACACTAATCCTAACCCTGATCCTTATTCTGACCATAACACTAATCCTACATTTAACCCTAACACCAATCCTAACCCCAAATTTACCATAATCCTATCCCTAGACCTAATTCTAAACCTAACTCTCAGCCTAGCCCTAACCATAGCTCAGAACCTAACCCTTATGCTAAACAAAACCTAAACATAATCCTAGTTCTAAACCTCACTTTAATCCTAACACAAGACCTAATTTTAACCATAAACCTAGCCCTAAACTTAACTCTAACTGTATCCATTACCCTAAACATAACCCTTACCATACTTCTAACTCTAGGCTTAATCCTAACCCTATAGCTTTCCACAAACCTATCAATTAACCTATCCAACCCTGAACGTTAAACCTAATCCAATTATTACACTAACCCTAACCCGAATGCTAATTCAAGCCCTAACCCTAACCTCAAATGTAAACCAAACCCTAATACTAACCATGTCCCTAATAGTTCCCCTAGCTATAAACCTGACTCTTACCTTACCTAACCCTTACACTAGACCTAGCCATAAAACTAACCCCTAAAACTATTCCTAACCTTAACTCTAGACATGATATTAACCCTAGACACAATCCTAGCCCTAACCCTAAAACAAACCCTAGCCCTTTTCCTAGCCCTACACATAGCCTTAATTTTATCCCTAACTCAAAACCTAGGCCTAAACATAACTCTAACCCTAGCCCTAATCTTAGCCCTAATTTAGCCCTATCCCTAACCATAACCCTAATCCTAGCCCAAAGACTAACTCTAACTCTAAATCTCACGCTAACCCTAGTACCAAACCTATCCCTTACTAGAACCCTAATCCTGGCCCTAACCCTTGATCTAACCCTAGCCCTATTCATGGCCCTGGCCATAACCCTAGATCTAACTGTAACTCGAAATCTAGCCCTAAACCTAGGCCTAAACCTAAATCTAAACACTACCCCTAATGCTAATGGTAATCCTAAAATTAGCCCTAACATTAGCCCTAGCCCTAAAACAAAACCGAGCCATAACCGTAACCCAAACCCTTATCCTACAACAAACCTAAACCTACACCTAGCCCTAACCATATCCTAATTCTAGTCCTAACCCTACCCTGAAACTAACCCTGACACTGACTCTTACTCTAACACTAACCCTGGCTCTAAACATCATCATCACCATAAACCTCAAGCTAATATTAGACGTAGCCCTAACCCTAACCCTATAACTAGTGCTAATCATAACCCTACTTCGTACATTAGCCATAGCCTTAACCCTAGCCCTAACCTAACCCAAAACCTATCTTTAAACCGAGTAGTAAACCTAGCTTTAACCCTAAACTTAAACCTAAGCCTAACCCAAAACAAGCCCTAATCCTATACATAACCCAGGCCTAACCTTAGGTCTAAACCTATCCATTAGGCTAAAAATAACCGTAACTCCTAAGCTAACCCTAGGCCTAACCCTAACCCTATCCATTACACTAAACCAAACCTAAATCCTAGAACTAACGCTGTCATTACCCCTAAACCAAAACCCTAATATAACCCAAACCCTAAATCTGACCCTGACCCTAATAATAACCCTAGATATAAATCTGAATCTTAACCTAAACCTAATCCTTACACTGGACGAATCCATAAACCTAACACTAAATCTAGCCCTAACTATAACCCTAGACCTGACATTAGCCCTAGCCATAATACTATCTATAAACCTAACACAAACCCTAATCCTCATCCGAGCCATAAACCTAGCCTTAATCATAACCCTAACCCTAACTCTAGCCCTAACCCTAATAATAACCCTTGCATACCCTAAACCTATCCAAAAGCACAACCCTTACCCTAACTGTAAGCCTAACTCTAAACCTCACCCTTTTCATCACAATTGCCCTATCCTTAGCCCTAGCTTTAACACTAGATGGAAACTTAACTTTAAATCTAACCCTAACTCGCTGCCTAAGCCTAAAATTTGCCCAAACTCTGATGCTAAGTCTAAAACTAGCTCTCACCCTATCCCTAACCTTAACCCTAGCCATAATTTAGCCATATCCCTAAACCTAACTCTAACCCTAGCCCTAAGAATAACTCTTACTCTCACACCAGCCCTATCACTCATTCTAATCCTCTCCCTTCCCATAAATCTAACCCTATCCCAAATTCTAGTCCTAACCATTGTCCTATCCTTAGCCCTAGCACTAAACTTAGATAAAAACCTAACTCTAAATTTAACCCTAAACCGAAGCCTAAGCCTAAATCTAAGACTAGCCCTAACACTAACACTAATCCTAAAAAATTCACTAATCCTAATCCTAGCCTTAAAAGCAAACAGAGACAAAGCTTTAACCATAAGCCTTAACCTAAACCAAGCCCTAACCCTACACCTAGCCCTAACCCCAGCCCTAATTCGAGTTTTAATCCAAAACCTAAAACTAACCCTGACCCTTAAACTACCATAAAACTAAGCTGAGGTCTAAACATCACCCTAAACCTAAAACTAAACCTAACAGTAAACCTAGCCCCAAAACTCTAAAATTAGACGTAAGCATAACCCTAGTACTTGCATTAGCCGTAAACCTAACTTTAGCACTACCTTAACCCAAAACCTAGCCCTAATGATAATAACCATAACCCTAGCCCTAAACTGATTTCTAACTCTATCCATTATCATAACCATAACACTAACCCTAATGATAATTCAAGCCCTAACTTTAAACCTTAACCTATCCCACACCCTAACCCAGAATTTGACCCTCATAATACCCCCAGCTCTAAAGCTGATGCTAAACCCAAACATAATCCTTACACTAGATGTACCCATAATCCTTATCCTAAAACTACCTTGAACCATAATTCTGGACCTAAAATTAGCCCTAGCACTAATCCTAGCCTAACCCTACCTAAAAATCCCTAGCCCTCATCCGAGCCCTTAACCTAGGCTTAGTCATAACCCTAACCATAACCACAGCCCTAAACCTAATTATTACCGTCATCCTACCTCTAAACCTAGCTATAAAGCCATCCATTACCAAAAACTTTGCCAAATGCAAAACCTAAACTCTAAACGCTAACTCTAAACTCTAACCCTAACCCTAAACTTAACCCTAAATCTAGGCTTAAACTAAACAGTAAACCTAGCCCTAATCCTAGCCCTAATTTAGCCCTATCCCTAACCCTAACCCTAACCCTAACCCTAGCCCAAAGACTAACTCTCGCCCTAGCCCTATCCCTAGTTCTAAACCTATCCCTTACCATAACCCTAAACATAGCCATAACCCTTGCCCTATCCTTAGTTCTAGCCTTCACCCTAGGTCTAACCCTAATTACAAATTTAACCCTAACACTAAGCCTAAGCCTAACACTAACACTAGCCCTAAACCTAACCATAGGACTAAAACAAAATAGAGTGTTAGCCCTAAATCTAAACCTTAACTTAAACCAAACTCTTACACTACTACTAGACTTAAACCTAGCCCTAGTTTGAGTCCTAACACAAACATTAAAACCAACCCTGATGCTGACACATATTCTAACACTCACCCTAGCTCTACACACTGCCCTCACCGTAAACTGAACCCTAACAATAACTCTAGCCCTAACTTGAGTTCTAACTCTAACCCTAAAACTAAGCCTGAACCTGACTCCTATTCAAACACGAACCCTAGCTAAAAATATCACCCTAACTTTAAACCTAACCCCAATACTAAACCTAACCCATACCCTAACATGAAAACTAACCCTAATGGTAACCCTAGTTCTTACATTAGCCATTACGCTAACCGTAGCACTATCCCTAACACAAAACCTAGGCCTAATCCGAGTCCTACACCTAGCTTTAACACTAACTCTAACCATAACCAAGCTCTAAACCAATCACTTACTTAAGCAAAACCTTAAACCTAAGGGTAACCCTAGACCTATCCCTAATCCTTAGGCTAACCAAAACACTAAACTTATTAATAGCCCTTACCCTTGCCCTCATTCTAGATCTAACCCTATCTAAAACCCTAATACTAACCCTGACCCTTCTACTGACCTTACCATTAATCTTAGGTCTAATCCTAACCATAACTCTAAACCAAAACCTACTGTAATCCTATCCCTAGACCTAATCCTGAACCTAACATTGAGCCTAGCCCTAACCATAGCTCAAAAACAAAGCCTTAAACTAAACATAACCTTAACCTAACCCTAGTTCTAACCCTCACCCTAACACTAAATCAACACCTAATTCTATCCATAACCCTTGCCCTAAAGTTAAGTCTAACTGTATCTTTAACCTAAACATAACCCTTAACCTAATGTTAACCTTAGGCCTAACCCTAAACGTATCACTATCCCCAAACTTATCAATTACCCTAAACCTGACCTGAACCCTCGACCTAATACAATCATTACCCTAACCCTAACTCTAATGATAATTTGAGCCCTAACTCTAAACTCAAACCTAAACCTAATGCTGACACTGACGCTAATAATTTTCCTAGCTCTAAACCTCACTCTTACCCTATATCTAACCCTTACACTACACCTAGCCATAAAACTAACCCCAAAACTATCCCTAAGCATAAACCTAGACCTGATATTAGTTCTAGCCATGATACTAGCCCTAACCCTAACACAAACCCTGGCTTTTATCCTAGCCCTAAACATAGCCTTAATTATAACCCTAACCATAAAGCTAGGCCCAACTCTAACACTACCTCTATCCCTAATCTTAGATCTAATTTAGCCCCATCCCTAACCTTAACCCTAACCCTAGCCCAAAGACTAACTCTAACTATCACCTGAGTCCTAACCCTAGTTGTAAACCTATACTTTACTAGAACCCTATTCCTAGCCCAAACCATAGGTCTAACACTAGCCCTATTCATACACCTAGCAGCAAACCTAGATCTAACCCTAACTCTAAATTTAAAAATAAACCTTAGCCTAAACCTAAACCTAACACTAGCCCTAACCCTAAGGCTAATCCTAAAACTAGCTATAATCCTAGCGCTATAACAAAACCAAGCCATAGACCTAACCCTAAACCTTAATAAAAACTAAGCCCTAACCCTACACTTAGACATAACTCTATCCATAATTCAATTTCTAAGCCAAACGCTAAATGTAACCCTGACACTGACTCTGACCTTAACACTAACCCTAGCTCTAAACATCACCCTAACCCTATACCTAAACATAATAGACCTAACCCTAACCATAAAATTAGCCTTAATCTCAACCCAGGTATTTACACTAGCTGTTACCTAAACCTAGCATTAACTTAACACAAAATCTAGCCTTATTCCAAGCACTATCCCTAAATTTACCCCTAACCCTAATCCTATCACTAATCGTAACTATAACCTTGCTGTAAACCTAGATTTAACCCTATCCCTTACCCTAAGACTAACCCTATCAATAATCATAACAATAACCCTAGCTGTACCCCTATCTCTAACCCTATCAATTACCCTAACCTTAACCCTATCCCTAATGCTAAACCTGGGCCTAAACCTAACCGAATCACTAATCCTAACCCTATACATTACCCTCACCTAACCTAAAACCTAAACCTAACACTATATTCACCCTAATCCTAAATCTAATGCTAATTTGAGTTCTAATATTAAACCATAACCTATCCAAAACACCAATCATGACCCTGACCCTAAGAGTACCCTTAGCTCTAAACCTGAACCTCACCCTAACCCTAACCCTTACACTAGATTTAGCCATAAACCTAAACCTAAAACTATTTTTAACCATAACACTAGACCTTAAATTATCTCTAGCCAAAATCCTAGCACTAAACCTAGGCTTAATCCTAGCCTGAACCATAACCTGAGCCCTAACCCTAGTTCTATTCCACATCCTAGCCCTAAACCTACATATAAACTCATCCTATACCTCAAAACTAACCATAACCCTAAACCTAACTCTAACCCTCACCCTAAGCCTAGGCCTAACACAAAGCCTAGTGCTAATACTAGCCTTTATTTAATCCTAACCTAACACTAAACATAGCCATAAAACTAACTCTAACTCTTGCCCTAGCCCTAGCCCTAGTTTTATCCTTAAACTTAATCCTAACCCTAGATCTAAGCCTAAGTCTAAATCTAAACCTAACTCTAAATTTAACTCTAAAATAAGCCTAAAACAAACCCTAACACTATCCCTAACCATAATGCTAATCCTAAAACGTGCCCTAGCCCTAGCCCTAGCCATAAACCAAAACCAAGCCATAGCCCTAATCTGAACCCTTAACTTAAATCAAACCCTAACCCTACACCTAACTCTAAAACTAACCCTGACACTGACACTGACCCTACCACTAATCCTAGCTCTAAACACCACCCTAACCTAAAATTAACCTTAACACTATATCTAGCCTTAACCTAACCATAAAACTAGCCTTAATCATAATCCAAGTTCATACATTAGTCATTGTCCTAAACGTAGCCCTAACCCTAACAAATTCTACACCTAATCCGAGCCCTAAACTTAGCTTTAACCATAATACTAGGCCTAACCCTAACCCTAACACTAGCTCTAACCCTAACTCTAACCCCATTCCTTACACTAAGCAAAAACCTAACCCAAATGCTAACCCTAATCTTAATCTAATCCTTAGCCTAACTAAAACTCTAACCATAATTCTAGTCTTAACCCTACATTCATTCTACCTCTAAACCTATCCCTGACCCTCATCTGACCCTAACAATAACCCTAGGTCTAAACCTGACCCTAACCATAAACCAAACCCTAACACTAGACCTACTGGTAAACCTACACCTATACGTAAGCCTAACACCAGACCTGGACCCAAAGTTAATCCTAAATAAAGCTATAACTCTAACCCTAGACCTAAACAAAAACCTAGCACTAGCACTAACAAAACCCTTAACGTAAACCGAACAATTACTCTACCGCTAGACCTAAACCTAGTCCTAATTCTGGCTCTAAACCTAACCCTAACCCTATCCCAAAAGCTGACCCTAATTCTAACAATGAACCTAGCTTTAAACATGACACTAACAACCTAGACCTAACACTAGACCTAGCCATAACCCTAACACTAACTATAAAGGTAACCCGCACCCTAAGCCTAAACCTCAACCTAACACTAGCCCTAATCCTGATACTAATCCATAATCTAGCTGTAACTGTAGCCCTAGCCCTAAAACAAAACCAAGGTATATCCCTAACCCTTAACCTAAACCAAAACCTAAAGGTAAAACTACTACTAACTTTAGCCATAATTTGAGTTCTAAACCTAACCCGAAAACTAACCCTGAATCTGACAATAACCCTAACAATAACCCTTGTTCTAAATATCACCCTAACACTGAACCTAACCGTAACACTAGACCAAGCCCTAACCCTAACCCTAAAACTAGCACTAATTGCAACACTAGTTCATACATTACCATAGTCCTAATCCTAGCCCTAACCAAAACCAAAATCAAGCCCTATCTGAGCCTTAACCCTAGCTTTAAACCTACCCGTAAATCTAACCCTAAACCACAACATAGTCTTAAATTTTACCCTAAACCTAGCAAGAATTCTAACCATAACCCTAGCCCTATCAATAGCTCTCACCCTATCCATTACCCTAATCATAACCATAACACTAATGGTAACCCTAAGCCTAACCCTAAACTTATCCCTAACCCGAACCTATTTCATTAACCTAAACCTAACCTGAATCCTAAACCTAAACCTATCGTTACCCTAACTATAACACTAATGCTAATTCAAGCCTTAAGTCTAAACCTTAACACAACACAAACCTTAACTCTGCCCCTTCCCATGATAATATACATAGCTCTAACCCTGAACCTACCACTAAACCTAATCCTAGACCTAGACATAAACCTAAACCTAAAACTATCGCTAGCCAAAATCCTAGACCTGACATTTGCCCTAGCTGTAATTCTAGCCCTAAACTTAACACAAAACAAACCCATAACCTTAACACTTACCCTAACCCTAATCCTATCCATAACCCTAGCCCTAAATTTAGCCTAACCCTACCAATTACCCTAAACATAACCCTAATTATAATGCTAATCCTAGGCCAAAATCTAACTTTATCCCTAACTGTAACCCTATCCATTATGCTAAATCTAACCTGAACCCTAAACCAAACACTATCATTACCCTAAACAAAATCCTAACGCTAATTTGAGCCCTTACCCTAAACCCTAAACTAAACAAAACCCTAAACCTGAAGCTTACCCTAATAGTACTCCTAGTTCTAAATTTGACCCCTACCTGAAACCTAACACACTAAACATAGCCATAAACCTAACCCTAATCTTTAGCCTAAGTGAAACCGTCACCCTATTACTAGTCCTAAACTTAGCCCCCATTCTAGCTCTAACCATAACCCAAACACTAAACCTAACCCTGACACTTATTCTGACCCTAACAGTAACTGTATGTCTAAACCTGAACCTAACCATAAACCAAACCTTAACACTACCACTAGCAATAAACCTATACCTAAACGTAACTCTAACATTAGCCCTAGACCTAAACATAATCCAGGCTCTAGCCATATCTCTAGCCCTAGACCTAAATAAAAAAACTAGCCCTAGCGCTAATGATAAACCTTAACGTAACACAAACACTAATCCTACCCCTAGACCTAACTCTAGTGATATTTCTGGGTTTAACACTAACCCTAACTATAACCCGAAAACTGAACCTGACCCTAACACTAACTCTAGCTCTAAACATCACGAAAATGGTAACCCTAATACTAACACTTGATCTAGCCAAAACACTTACCCAAAAAGTAGTCCTAATCATAACCCTGCTTTATACATTAGTTGTAGGCCTAACACTAGCTCCAAACTAACCCAAAACCAAGCCCTAAGCCGAGCACTAACCCTATTTTTAACCCTAACCCTAAAACTACCCCTAATCCATACCCTAACCCTAGATATAACCCTGAGCTTTTACCCTATCCATTACCTTAAGCTAAACCCTAAACCTAAAGCTAACCCTTGTCCTAACGCTAATTCTAGCATAACCCAACCCCTAACCCTATTACTAGGCCTACTCCTAACTTTCGTTCCAGCTCTAACCCTAACCAAAACCCAAACCCTATCCCTGAAAGTTATTCTGACCGTAATACTAACAGCAGGTATAAACCTGACCCTAACCCTAAACTGACCCCTAACATTACCCCTACCAGTAATCATATACTTAAAACTAAACCTAACACTAGCCCTAGACTTAAACCTAATCCTAAATCTAGCCATATCTCTAGCCCTAGACCTGAACACAACCTAGCCCTAGCCCTAACAATAACCCTTAACCTAATTCAAAAACTAACTATACCCCTAGACCTAACCCTAGTCCTAATTCTGGCACTAGACCCAACACTAACTCTAACCTGAACACTGGCCCTGACCCTAACATAATCCTAGCTCCAAAGCTCACTCTAAACCAAACCTAATCCTAACACTAGACCTAGCAATAACTGTAACACTAAAACTAGCCCTAATCATAACCCTAGCTCTTACAATACCCATAGCCCTAACCCTAGGCCTAAACTAGAACAAAACCTAGTTGTAATTCTAGGCTTGAACACAGCCCTAAGTGTAACACTAAACCCAACACTAGACCTAACCCTAACCCTAAGCCTCGTTTTAGACCTAACCCTAGCTCAAAGCCTAACATTTACCCTTAACATAACCCTAGCCATATCCCAAACCCAAACCTAAAACTAGCTCTAATCCTAACATTAAACATAGCCCTAAACCTAGCTCTAACTATATCAACTACCCTAACCCTAACCCTAATCATAGCTCTAATTCTATCCACTACGCTAACCACAATCCTAACCGTAATGCTAATCCTAGGCTTAACCCTAACCCTATCGCAATCCCTAAACCTATCCATTGCCCTAAAACTAACTTGAACCCTAATCCTAAGCCTATTCATTATCCTAACCCTAACTCTAACCCTAATGCTAACTCGAGCCATAAAACTAAACATTAGCCTAAACCAAACCTTAAGCCAAATACTGACCCTAATAATACACATAGCTTTAAACTTGACCCTTACCCTAAATCTAACCCTTACACTAGACCTAACCATAAACATAAACCGAAACCTATCTCTAATGTAACCCTAAACCTAACAATAGCCCTAGCCCTAATATTAGCCCTAACCCAAACACAAACACTATCTCTTATCCTAGAATAAAACTTAGCCTTAATCATAACCCTAACCCTAATTCTAACACGTTCCCTAGCCCTAAACCTAGTTATAACCCCATTGCTTACCCTAAACCTAACCTAGACCTTAACATTAACATTAAACCTACCCCTAAACTTAACCCTAGGACTAATCCTAACACTAAACCTAGCCCTAACCCTAAACCTAACCCGAATCCTAGCTTTAAGAATAACTACAACTCTCACCCTAGCCCTAGCCCTAATTCTAACTCAATCACTTACCATAATCTTATTCCTAGCCATAGCCTGCATTAACCCTAGACCTAACCTTACATTTTGCCCTAACCGTAGATCTAAACCTAACTCTAAATCTAACCCGAATTCTAAAACTAAACCTAACCCTAACACTAGCCCTAACCTTAAAGCTAATCCTAAAACTAGCTCTAACCATAGGCTTAGATCTAAAACCAAACTGAGCCATAACAATAACCCTAAACTTTTACCTAAACCAAACCCTAACCTTATATCTAGCCCTAAGCCTAGCCCTAATTTGAGTTCTAAATTTAACCCTAAATCTATCCCAAAACCTGTCTCTGACATTAACACTAACCCTACCTCTAAACATCACCCTAAACCTAAACCTTAATCTAACACTAGATTTGGTCCTAACCCTAATTCTAAAACTAGTTCTAATCATAAACTTAGATCATACATTAGCCATAACCTTAAACCTAATGCTAACGCATCCCTAGCCCAAATCTGATACCTAACCCTAGCTTTCACCCTAACCCTAACCCTAACACTATCCCTGACCCTAAACCGAACCACAGATCTAACGCTAGCACTAAACTTATACTTTACCCTAGCCAAACCCCAACCCCAGTGCTAACCCTAGTCCTAAAATTAGTCTTAGTCTAACCCAAAACTTAACCCTATTACTAGTCCTAACCCTAGCCCTCATTCTTGTTATAACCCTAACACAAATTCTAACCATAACCCTGACCCTTATTCTGACCCTGAACCTAAACCAAACCCTAACACTAGCCCTACCCATAACCCTATATCTAAATGTAACCCTAATACTAGACCTAGATTAAACTTAATCATAAATCTAGCCATATCTTTAACCAAGATATAAACAAAAAATAGCCCTAGCTCAAATGATAATCGTTAACCTAAACCAAACACTAACCTTACCTCTAGACCTAACCAATCTTAATTCTGGCTCTAGCCCTAAACCTAACCTTAATCCAAACACAGACCCTGACATAACACTAAACCTAGCTATAAAACTGAGGCTAACCGAAACTTAAACCTAACACTAGAACTAGCCATAACTGTAAACATAACCCTTACATTACCATAGCACTAAAACTAGCTCTAAACCTAACACAAAACCTAGCCCTAATCCTAGGCCTAACTCTAGCCCAAAGCGTAACCCTAACCCTAACCTAACCTTATCCCTTACCATAAGCCTAACACTCATGCTAACCCTAAACCTCGTTTTAGACCTAACCCTAGATAAAACCCAAAACTGAACCCTAAACATAACCCTAGCCCTATCCCTAAACCAAATCCTAATCCTAGCCCTAATCATAATGTTAACACTAGCCCTAATACTATCTCTAAATTTATCCATACCCTAAACAGAACATTAACCCTAATGATAACACTAGCTCTAATCCTAATTTTAAACCTAATCCTTGACCTAACCCTAAACCCAAAACTCATTGTAGCCTTAACTCTAGATAAAACCCTAACGCTTATCAAACTCTAACCCTAGCCCAAATCTAACACTAACCCTAAACCTAAAACTACCCCTTACCCTAACCTGACATCTAACCCTATCCATTACCCTAACTCAAATGATAATCTTAGTCCTAATATTAACACAAACCCTAAACCTAAAACTACCTTTAAAACTAACACAACATCTAACCCTAACCATTAACCTAACTCTAAAGATAACCTTTGCCCTAACCCTAAAACTAACCCTAACCTTAACCATAAATCTAACCCTAGACATAATTCTAAACCTATTCCTCACCCTAGCACTATCCCTAGCTCAAAACCTAACCTGTACCCTAAACCAAAACCAAACCCTAATCCTATTCCTATCCCTAACCCTAACTCTAGCCCTAATCCTATCCAAAACCCTAGCCCTAACTCTATATCTAATGCTGTTCATTACCCTAACAATAACCCTAACCCAAATGCTAACTCTAGGCCTAACCCTAACCATATCACTAACCCTAACCCTACCAATTACCCTAATCTTATCCTGAATCTTAAATCTAACCCTATCCAATAAACCTAACCCTAATTCTAACCCTAACGCTAATTTGAGCCCTAACCCTAATAATTAAACTATCACAAACCCAAAACCTGACCCTTACCCTAAAAATGCACCTTACTCTTTACCTGGGCCTTCCCCTAAACCTAACATTAGACCTAGCCATGAACCAAACCCTATAACTATCCCTAGCCATAACCCTAAACCTGACATTATCCCAATCCCTAAAACTTTCCCTAACCCTAACACAAACCCTAGCCCTCATCCTAACCCAAAATCTAGCCTTAATTCTAACACAAACCTAACCCTAGACCTTAACTTAATTCTAATCATTGCCCTAGCCCTACACTTAGCTATAACCCCATCCCTTCCCCTAAACCTAACCCTAAACATAAACCTAATCTTAAACATAGCCCTAACACTAGGCCTAAACGTAACACCAATCCTAGACATATTCCTAGCCCTCATTTAGCCCTAAACTTAACACTAACCCTAGCCTTAAGAATAACTCTAACTACCGCCTTAGCTCTACTCCTATTTCTAACCCTATCACTTACTGTAACTCAAACACTAGACCTAACCTTAGCCCTAACCCTAGTCATAGCCCTAACCTTAGAATTAACCATAACTCTATATGTACCACTAAGCCTAAACTCACCATATAACTACCAATATCACTAAGATTAATTGTAATGCTACCTTAACTTTATCCTTAGCCCTAAAACATAAGGAGCCATAACACTAACCCTAACCCTTAACCTTAACCAAAACCTAACCCTACATCTAGCCCTAAGCCTACCCTAATTCGAATCCTATCCCCAACCCTAAAACTAACCCTGACCCTGACTCGGAACCTAACACTAACCCTAGCTCAAAACATCACTGTGAACTTAAACCTAACCATTAAACTAGGCTTAGCTCTAAACATAACCCTAAAATTACCCCTAATCATAACTCTAGTTCTAACATTAGCTGTATCCTTAATACTAGCACTAATGTTACCCAAAATTTAGCCCTAATGTGAGCCCCAACCCTAGCTTTAACCCTAACTATAAACCGAAACCAAGTCCTAACCCTTACCCTAAAACTAACCCTAACTTTAATCCTTGCACTATCCCTAAACCTAACAATAACCCCAACACTAACACTAACCATAACCCTAGCACTAACTCTAGCTCTAACCTTATCCATTACCCTAACCCTAACCCTAATCTTAACCCTAATGCTAACCCTTGGCCTAACCCTAACACATTCGCTAACCCTAACCTATCCATTACCCTAAACATAACCCTAACCCTAAACCTAACCAAAACTAAACCTAGACATAACACTAACCCTAAAAGTAGCCCTAATTCTAACCCTAGTTCTCACATTAGTCATAGCCCTAAAGCTAACACAAAACCTAGCCTAGACCTAACCCAAGCTCTAACCCTAGCTTTAACCCTAATCCTAAATCTAACCCTAGCCATAACCTTAACCCTAACCCTAGTGTTAACACTAGTGCTAACCGTATCCCTTACCCTAAGCCAAACTACCACCCTATAGCTACCTTGTCCTAAATTTAATTCTTAGACGAACCAAAAACCTAACTCTATTACTAGTACTAACCCTAATCCTCAGTCTAGCTCTATCACTATCCCAAACCCTAACACTAACCCTGACCCTTAATCTGACCCTAAGACTAACCATAGGTCTAAACCTGGCTCTAACCCTAAACCGACCCCTAACATTGGCACTAAATCTAATCCTTACACTAACTCTAACTCTGGTCCAGCCCTATCCCTATTTCCAACCCTATGCCTTATTTATTTATTTATTTTTTTTTTTAGTTTAAGAAATTTTTTTTTATTGGCTGTTCAAAACATTCATAGCTCATGAGATACCATCTTTCATACATTTGATTCAAGTGGGTTATGAACTCCCATTTTTACCCCAAATACAATTTGCAGAATCACATCGGTTACACATCCACATTTTTACATAATGCCATATTGGTGACTGATGTATTCTGCTACCTTTCCTATCCCCTACTATCCCCCCTCCCCTTCCCTCCCATCTTCCCTCTCTACCCCATCTGCTGTTATTCAATTCTCTCCCTTGTTTTTCCCCCTTTCCCCTCACCATCTCTTATATGTAATTTTGTGCAACAATGAGGGTCTCCTTCCATTTCCATACAGTTTCCCTTCTCTCTCCCTTTCCCTCCCACTCATCTCTGTTTAATGTTAGTCTTTTCCTCATGCTCATGAGGGCTGGGATTGTGGATCAGTGGCAGAGTGCTTGCCTCATACATGTGAGGCACTGGGTTCGATCCTCAGCACCACATAACAATAAACAAAGATATTGTGTCCGTGTGTAACTAAAATAATATATATTTAAAAAAAAAGAAGTGAGTTATGAAAAAAACAGTGTGTGTGTGTGTGTGTGTGTGTGTGTGTGTGTGTTGTGTGCATATGGAGCACCCTATCCCTCATAATAACTCAAATCCTAGCCCTAACCCTAGTCCTACCCTTCACTGTAGCCCTAAACTTAGAAATAACCCTAACTCTAAATATAACCCTAAACCTAAGCCTAAACCACACACTAACACTAGCTGTAACCCTAACGCTAATTTGAAAACTAGCCCCAACTGAAGCCCTAGCTATCAAGCAAAACCCGTGCCATTTCACTGAACCTAACCCTTAACCTAAAGCAAATCCTAACACTACAGCTAGCACTAAACGTAGCCCTAATTCGAATCCTAAACCTAACTCTACAACTAATACAAACACTGACTCTGACCTCAACACTAACACTAGCTCTACATATCACCCTATCCTTAAACTTATTCCTCACACTAGACCTCGCCCTAAACCTAACACTAAAACTAGCCCTAAACGTAATGCCAGTAATGAAATAGCCATAGTCCTAAACCTAACACAAACCTACCCCTAAAATATTCAAGGTCTAACCCTAGTTTTAACCCTAATCCTAACCCTGGCGCTAACCCTAACCCTATCCCTAGTCCTAATCCTAGTTTTAACTCTATTTCTTACACTTAGTAAAACATCACCCTATTGCTACCCTAGTCCTGACCCTAATTCTATGCCTACCCCAAACCCTAACTCTTTTACTAGCCTAATCCTAAACCTCATTCCAGCTCTAAACTTAACCCAAACCCTAACTCTAACCCTGACCCTTATTCTGACCCTAACTCTAAACCTAGGTTCAAACCTGAACCTAACCCTTATCCGAAAACTAACACTAGCCCTACCATTAACCCTAAACCTAAACCTAACAATAACACTAGCACTAGACCTAAACCTAATCCTAAATATAGCCATAACCCTAGCATTAGCCCTAACAATAACCCTTTAGTTAAACCAAACACTAACTCTACCCCTAGACCTAACCCTAGTCCTCATTCTGGACCATGTCCTAAACCTAATCCTAACCTGAAACCTGACATTTACCCTAACAAAAACCCTAGCTCTAAACCTTATTCTATGCTAAAAACTATCCCTAACACTAGATGAACTCTAAACATAGCCATAACCATAACTCTAGCTCTTACATTACCCATATACCTAACTGTAGCCCTTAACCTCACACAAAACCCAGCCCGAATTACAGCCCTAAACCTAACCCAAAGCATAACTCTAAACTTAAACTTAGCCCTAACCTTAACCCTAAACCTCGTTCTAGCCCTAACCCTAGCTCAAACACTAAACCTTACCATAAAATAACCCTAGCCCCAATCCTAAACCTCACCCTAATTCTAGCTCTAATCCTAACTCTAACCATAGCCCAAACCCTAGCTCTAATTCTATCCATTATACTAACAATAACCCTAAAAGTAATGCTATCCTAGCCCTTAACCTAACTCTAAACCTACCCTAGCCCAGACTGTAAACCTATCACTTAACCTAGCCCTAAACCTAGCTCATTCCTTACCCTTACACTTAATCTAACCCTAACACTAGCCCAAGGTCAAACTCTTAACCTAATCCCAGCCCTAATCCTAACCTTAACCCAAGCCCTAACCCTAGCTTGAACCCTATCCATTACTCTAACCCTAAACTTAACCCTAATAATAACACTAGACCAAAAGCTAAACCTACCCTAACCCTAAACATAAACATAAACCTAACCGTAGAATACTGAATGTAACCTAACCCTAACCCTAAACCTAAGATAGCTCAAATTGCTAACCCTAATCCTAAACCTAAATATAACGCTAACCTAAACCTAAAACTATCTTTAACCTGACATCTAAACCTATTACCTAACCCTAATGATAACCCTAGCCCTAACCGTTACACTAACCATGACCATAATCCAAGGCCAAACCATAAATTAATCTTAGCCATAGCAAAATTCCTAGCTCAAACCCTAAACCATACCCTAAACTTAATCCTAAGTGTAACCCTCGCCCTAACCCTGACCCTAACGCTAACTCAAGCCCTAATCCTAACCATTATCCTAGCACTAACCCTAGGTCTAAACCTATAAATTACCCTAATGATAACTATAAACTTAATGCTAACCCTAGGCCTAACCCTAAACCTATCACAAACCCTAACCATATCCATTACCTTAAACCGAACCTAACCCTAAACCTAACACTCTACATTACCCTAACCCTAATTCTAAACTTAATGCTAATTTGAGCCTTAACACTAAAACTTAACCCAAAACCAAAGCCTGACCCTGACCCTAATAATACCCCACATCTTAATTTTACCCTTTCCCTAAAAGTAACACTTTAATTTGACCTTGCCATAAACATAATCCTAAAAATACCAGTAACTATAAACCTAGACCTGACATTAGTCCTAGCCCTAATTGTTACCCTAAACCTAACACAAAACCTAGCCCTAATCCTAGCCTTAAATCTAGCCTTAATCCTAAACCTAACCATAACCCTAGCCCTAACCCTAAAGCTAATCATAAAACTAGTGCTAACCCGAATCATAGCACTAAAACAAGACCGAGCAACAGGGCTAACACAAGCCTTATCTTAAACCAAAACTTAGCACTACACCTAGATCTAACCCTAGCCCTAATTCAAGTCCTAACTATAATCTTAAAATTAACCCTTTACCTGACTTATATCCTAACACTCATCTAGTTCAAAACACCACCCTAACCCTAAACCTACCGTAATCCTATCCCTAGACTTAACCCTAAACCTAGCCCTAACCCTAGCTCAAAACCTAACTTTTATGGTAAACATAAACCTAACCCTAACATGATATTACCCCTAGCACTAATCCTAGCCCTGAATGTAAAATGAACACTATCCCTCATCCTAGTCCTAAACCTAGCCTTAATCATAACCTTAACTCCAACTCTAGCTCTAACCTTAACTCTAAACCTCACCCTACGTCTAAACCTAGCTATAACACCATTCATTACCCTAAACTTAAACCTAACCCTATCCCTATTGCTAGGCCTTAACTAAACACTAACCCTAGCCCTAATCCTAGCCCTAATTTAACCCTATCAGAAACCCTAATTCTAATTTTAGCCCTATCAATAATTTTAACTCTCACACTAGCCCTAACCTTAATGCTAAAACTACCCCTAACTCTAGCCTTAGACCTAGAACTAAACAGAACGATATCCCTAACCCTAAACCTTAACCAAAACCAAATCATTACCCTAACCCTAGCCCTAATTTGAGTTTTAATCCAAACAATAAAATTAACCCTGACCCTGACTCTGACTATAACACTAACCCTAGCTGTAAACATAACCCTAATCCTAAACCTAAACCTAAGACTAGACATAGCCCTAACTCTAACCCCAAATTTAGCTCAAAACATAAACCTGGTCCTTACATTAGCCATAACCCTAACTCTAGCACTAAGTTAACACAAAACCTAGACATAATCTGAGCCATAACCCAAGTTTTAAACCTAACCCTAACCCTAACCCTAGCCCTAATCATAAACATAACCCTAGCCATAAACCTAGCTCTAACCCTATCCATTGCCATAAACAGGACCCTAACTCTAATGCTAAACCTAGTCTTAAACCTAACCCTATCCCTAATCCTAACCCATTCCATTACCCTAAGGGAAACCTAGACTCTAAACCTCACCCTATCATTAACATAACACTAACCCTAATGCTAATTTGAGCCCTAACATTAAAACTTAAACCATCCCAAACCCTAACCCAGAGCCTGACTGTAAAAATAGTTTTAGCTCTAAACCTGACCCTAACCCTAAAACTAACCCCCACACTACATGTAGCCATAAACCTAACACTAAAATTATCTTTAACCAAAACCCAAGACCTGATATTAGCCCTAGCCCTAATCCTAGCCCTAAATATAAAACAAACCCTAGCCCTCATCCTAACCCTAAACCTAGCCCTAATCATAACACTATCCTTAACCATAGCCCTAACCTAATTCTAACACTCACCCTCCCACTAAACCTAGTTAAAACACCATCCCTTACCCTAATCTTAATCCTAACCCTAACTCTAACACTAGACCTACGCTGAACAGTAACCCTATCCCTAATCATAGCCCTAATTTAACCCTATCCATAATTCTAACACTAACCAAAGACCTAAGACAAACTCTAACTCTCACACTAGCCCTATCCCTAGTTCTAACCATATCCCTTAACTTAACCCTAACCCTAGCCCTAAACATAGCCATAAATCTAGGCATAACACTTGCCTAATCCTTATTTCTAGTCCTAACCCTAGGTCCAAATCTAACTCTAACTCGAACACTAATCCTAAGCCTAAGCCTAACATTAATACTAGCACTAACCCTAACACTACTTATAAAACTAACCCTAACCCTAACCATAGCAGTAAAACAAAACCGAGTAATAGCCCTAACACTAAATCTTAACTTAAACCAAATCCTAATACTACACCTAGACCTAACCCTAGCCCTAGTTTGAGTCCTAACCTTAACCTGAATACTAACCCTGACTCTGACTCATATCCTAACCCCCACTCTTGCTCTAAACACCACCATAACCTTAAACCAAACCCTTACAGTAACCCTAGCCTTATTTGGAATCCTAACCCTAACTCTAAAACTAACTCTGACCCTGATTATTAACCTAACACTAACACTCGCTCTAAATATCACCCTAACCTTAAACCTAATCCTAACACAAGAGGTTTAACCCCTAACCATAACCCCCAAATTCACCCTATTTGTAACACTAGTTCTTACATTAGCCCTTGCCTAACCCTAAACCTAACACAAAACTAGCACTAATCTGAGCCCTAAACCTAGCTTTAACCTAACCCTTGCCCTATTCCAAGCCCTAACCCTAATTCTAACCCTAATCCTTAACCTAACACAAACCCTAATCCCATTACTAGTCCTAACACTAGCACTCATTCTAGCTCTAACCATAAACCAAATCCTAACCCTAACCCTGACCCTTATTCTGACCCTAAAACTAATTGTAGATCTAAACCTGAACTTAAGCCTAAACTGAACCCTAATAGTAACCCGCCCAGTTAACTTATACCTAAACCTAACCCTAACACTAGCACTAGACCTAAACCTAATCATAAATCTAGCCATAACTCGAACACTAGACCTAATGAAAAACCTAGACATAGCCCTAACAATAACCTTAGCCTAAGCCAAACAGTAACTCTTCCCCTAGACCTAATTCTGGATTTAATTCTAACCATAACACTAACCTGAACACTGACCCTGACACTAACAGTAACCCTAGCTCTAAACACCACCCCAATGCTAAACCTAACCCTAAAACTATACCTAGCCTTAACATTAACCCTAAAACTAGCCTGAATCATAACAAGTTCTTACATTAGCTGTAGCCCTAACCTATTGCAAAACCTAGCCCTAATCCAAGGTCTACCCTAGTTTTAACCCTAAAGCTAATCCAAATCCTAACCATAGCCCTAACCCTAAGCCTAAGCCTAAGACTAGACCTAATCTGTAGCATAATCCTAGCGCTAACCCTAGCTCTAACCTAACCATTACTCTAATGATAAACCTAACCCTTATGCTAACCCTAGGCCAAAACCTAAAACTATACCTAAACTTAACCCTATAAATTACCCTACACTTAACCTGAACCCTAAACCTATCATTACACTATCCTTAACAATAATGCTAATTCGAGCCCAAAACCTAAACCTTAACCTAACAAAAACGCTAAACCTGACCCTAACTCTAATAATACCCTAGCTCTAAACTTTACACTAACCATAAACCTAACCCTTAAAACAGACCTAGTTATAAACCTAACCCTAAACTATCCCTAACTGTAACCCTAGATCTTACTTTTGCCCTAGCTCTAATCCTACTCCTACACCTAACACAAAACTTAGCCCATATCCTAGACATAAACTTTACCTTAATCATAAACCTAACACTTATCCTAATTATAACCCTAACGCTAGCCATAAAACTAGCTGTAATCCCAACCCTTACCCTAAACCTAACTGTAACCCTAAACCTAATATTAACCCTAGCCCTAACCCTAACACTAACCCTTGCCCTAAGACTAACTCTAACTCTCGCCCTAGCCCTATAGCGAGCTCTATACCAATCCCTTACCATCACCCTAAACTTAGCCCTAACCCTAGTCCTATCTTTCACCCTAGCTCAAACCCTAGATCTAAACCTAACTCTAAATCTAACCCTAAACCTAAGCCTAAACCTCACACTAACACTAGCCCTAACCCTAAAACTAATTCTAAAACAAGCCCTAACCGTACCACTAGCCCTAAAACAAAACTGAGTCACAGCCCTAATCCTAACCCTTAACCTAAACCAAACCCTAACCTTACAAGTAGTCCTACACTTATCTCTGATTCCAGTCTTAAATCTAACCTGAAAAGTAATAAGGACACTGACTCTGAACCTAACACTAAATCTAGCTCTAAATATTGTCATAACCATAAACCTAACCCTAACACTAGACCTATCCCTAATGCTAACCCTATAACTAGTGCTAACCATAACCCTACTTCATACATTACACGTATCCTTAACGCTAGCCATAACCCCACCCAAAACCTAGCCTTAATGCGAGTCCTAAATCTAGCATTAACCCTAAATTTAAACCTAACCCTAACCTAAAAAAAAGCCCTAATCCTATACATATCCCTAGCCCTAATCTTAGGTCTAACCCTATCCATTACCCTAATCATAACCCTAACACTTATGCTAAACATTAGGCCTAACCTTAATCCTATCCATTACACTAAACCACATCTAAACCCTAAACCTAACTCTGTCATTAACCCGCACCCTAAACCTAATGCTAATTCAAGCCCTAAACCTTACCTTTAACATAAACCAAACCCTAAATTTGAACCTGGTACTAATAATAACCCTAGCTCTAATCCTAAGCCTTACCCTAAACCTAACCCTTACACTGGACCAAGCCATAAACCTAACACTAAATCTATCCCTAAGTATAACCCTAGTCGTGACATTAGCCTTAGCCCTAATACTAGCCCTAACCCTAACACAAACACTAGCCTTCCTTCTAGCCCTAAGACTTCCTTAATCATAACCCTAAACCTAACCCTAACCCTAACCCTAATACTAACCCTCGCCCTACCCCAAAACTTAGCTATAACCCACTCCCTTACCCTACATATAACCCTATCTATAACCCTAACCTGAGGTCTCAAACTAATACTAAACGTAACCCTAATTTAACACTATCCCTAAACATAACCCTACCCTAGCCCTATGACTAACTCTAACTCTCAAACTAGCCTATCACTAGTTCTAACCCTATACCTTACCATAACCCAAACCCTAACCCTGAACCTAGTCCTAACCCTTGCCCTATCCTTAGTCCTAGCCCTAACCATATATCAAATCCTAACTCTAAATCTAACCATAAACTGAAGCCTAAGCCGAACTATTATAAATACATTTATATTTAGATTCCATATCTACAGATGTTGGCTTCAATTATTATTTAGAATATAGTCATTAGTTTCATAAACTGATGAGAACTGATGATCAGGGGTAATATGCTATGTTAAGGTGGAAAGGAGTGAGGGTATGAGAATAATCTATCTTAGTAAATTGGAGGAGAACTGTAATGAATAGAAAAGGGTAATTTATAGAAGAATGTATAAATTCAAATTTATTATCAGTATTCATAATATTACCCTATGTATAAATACTAAAATTTGGGAGGTTGAAAGTGGGATAGAGGGAGGAAGAAAAAAGAAAAAAAAAACAAGAAAGAAAGAAAGGGAGAATGAAAATAATATAAAAGGGGGTGAGGTGGGCCTATGCAATTCCTCTATATTAAACAATTCTGGTGATTCAGTTCTTAAAGTCCAATTTCATCCAAAGTTCTTGGTTTCACATATGTTGAGATTGTGAGGGCCAGAGGGGGAAGGGTAGAGGAGAATAGATGAAAAGAGCGAGAATAGAAAAGTCTCTCAGAACTCTGTTTTCTTCCAGTAGGTTGAGTTGTCTATTCCTAGCTTGAGTCTCTGTGCTAAGGGTGGTGGAGATAGCCAATTTGAGAGTGCTTGAGCTTCTGCCTGGAGCCTCCCTACTCTTAATCTCTGAGTTGGAAACCAGGTACCTGTACATTTGCTGTTCTGCATTGATTGCTCCCCCCCCACAAAAAAAAAAAAAGCTTGTGAGAAAAATCTTGAGTTATCACAGCTGGAGTTAGGGGAGTTGGAAACCGGGTACCTGAGCAGTCGCAGACTGAGCTGGTAGCCACCGTCACTGACAGATGGTGAGTAAGGTTTTCCAAGATGCATTCCATCTGTTACCTGTGTAGGGTGTTTGGTGAGTTAGGTGGTGCTTGGGTGACCTTTGGCCATGTCCAGAGCTTTGCCTGGTGATTCACAAGCAAAGCCTCTGTCTTCTGTGCTACCTGTCCTCTGCACAGAGATCGCCTGCACAGTGGAGACTTCTGTCTGAGTCAAGAGCGAAACCACAGCCAAGACTTCCCTCTGTACCAAGAGCTCACATATGGCTGAGACTTCCGTCTGAGCTAAGAGCACATGTGCAGCTGAGACTTCCTTCTGTGCAGAGAGCTCATGTGTGGCCGAGACTTCCGACTTCCCACTGAACCGAGAGCAATCACATAGCCGAGCCTTCCATCTGCTCAGAGAGCTCCAGCATGGCCCTAGTTTTCTTCAAATTTCTATGATATTAGGCAAGGCAAGTGTGAGGGTTAGGGCTAGGACTAAGGTTAGGATTAGGCTTAGAGGTAGTTTTAGAGCTACATTTAGGGCTAGGTTTTGGGAGGAGGTTTATGGCTAGTGTTAGGAGTATGGGTAATGTAAGAACTAGGAATATGGTTATGGCTATTTTTAAGGTTAGGGTTATGGATAGGTCTAGTGTTAGGGAAGGATTGTGTTAGTATAAGGTTTATAGCTAGTGTTTGTGTTAGGGTAAGGGTCAGTATTCAGGTTAGCATTGGATTTACAGTTAGGAGCACAATTTTACTAGGGTTAGTTCTAGGGGTATTGTTAGTCATTGCGATAGATTAATGGTTATTGTTAGTGCTGGAGCAAGGTTTTTGTTTAGGGCTATGGCTAGAGTTATGGCTATATTTAGGATTAAGTTTAGGTCTAGTCTTAATGTTATGGTTAGGTTTAGGTATACGTTTACCCATAGGGCTAGTGTTAGTGTTTGGTTTAGGGTTAGGGTCAGGCTTAGACCTAGGGTTAGTTTTAGGGTCAGAATAAGGTTCAGGGCTAGGCTTAGGGTTTGGGTTAGGGTTAGAGATAGAATGAGGCCTAGGGATAGGACTAGTAATAGAGTTAGGGTTTGGGGTAGGCTAAGGATTAGGGTTAGGTCTAGGGTAGGATTAGGGTGAGGGTTGGCATAGGGTACGGGATAAGGTTAGAGCTAGGTTAGGGTTAGGGTTAGTGTTAGTGTTAGGGTTAAAGCTAGGGTTAGAATTCAGATTAAGGCTAAGTTTGGTGTTAGGGTTAGGACTATTGCTAATGTAAGACCTGGCATTATGATTAGGGCTAGTTTTAGGATTAGGGTTAGGGCTAGGTTTACTGTTCAGGTTAGGTTTAGCGTTAAGTTGATGTTTAGATCTAAGGTTAGTTTTAGGATCAGAGTTAGGGTCATTATTAGTTGTACGGTTAGGTTTAGGACTTTAATTAGTGCTAGGGTAAGGGCTAGGCATAGTGTTAGGGTTTGGTTTAGGTTAAGGTTTAGGATTAGAGCTGTAGCTCAGTTTTGCTTGAATGCTATGGCTATGGTGAGGGATAGTTTTCAAATTAGCATTAGGATTAGGGCTAGTGTTAGGGTGAGGTTTAGGTTTTAGGTTAGTGTTAGACTTAGAGTGAGGGTTAGATATAGGTTTAGGGCTAGGGCTAAGTTTGGGACTAGGGTTAGGGATAGGCTTTGGATCATGGTAAGGGAAATTTTAGAACTAGGCCTAGGGCTAGGGCAAGATTTAGAATTAGTCTGAGGTTAGGCGTATGATTAGATTTAGGTTTAGGGCTAAATTAGGTCCTAGGATTAGAGCTAGGTTTAGTATTAGGGCTAGGCCTTGGTTTAGGGCTAGGTTTAGAATTAGGTTTAAGGTTCGTTATAATATTATACCTAGGTTAAGGTCTAGGGTGAAGGTTCACTTAAGGGTTAGACCTAGTGACAGGGTTAGGGTTCAGATTAAGGCCAGGTTTAGGGCCTGAATAAGGGCTTTAATTTTTTTAGCATAAGGGCTAACATAAGACCTAGGGCTAATGCTAGGTCTAGGGTTATTGTTAGGGATAGTTTCAGGGTTAGTTTTATGGCTATGTATAGTGTAAGGGTTAGGTTGAGTGTTAGGTTCACTTTTGGAGATAGGGGTATTATTAGGGTCAGGTTAATGGTTAGGGTTTGTTTAGATTAAGGTTTTGGGTTAGGGCTCAAATTAGGTTAGGATTATGTTATGGTTATGATAATGGATATGGTTAGGTTTAGGGTTCAGTTTAGGTTTATGGTAATGAATAGGGTTAGGGTTATGGATAGAGTTATGGTTATCCTAGGATTAGTATTAGGGTTAGGGTTAAGGTAATTGATAGGATTAGAGCTAGAGTTAGGGCTAGGGTTATGGTTAGGATTAAGGCTAGGGTTAGGATTAGGTTTAGAGCTAGGTTAGGGTTAAAGCTAGTGTTAGGGTTAGGGTTACGGCTAGGTTTTAGATTAGGGTTAGGGTTAGGGTAGGGCTATGGCTATTATAAGAACTAGGGTTACGATTAGGGCTAGTTTTATGGTTAGGGTTAGGGTTAGGTCTAGTGTTAGGGCTAGGTTATGATTAGAGTGATGATTTGAAATAGGGTTAGTGTTAGGGTCAGAGTCAAGGTCAGTGTAAGTTTTAGGGTTAGGGATAAATAAGGCTAGAGTTATGGGTAGGTGTAGGGTTAGGTTTTGTGTAAGGGTTGCAGCAGTCCAGCTGCAGCAAAATAACCAGCTGGTGACGACCAACTTGTGTAGATTGATACAGCAGGAGTGGGAGCCGTTTATTGTAGGACAGGGGGGTATATATACATTCCACACAGCTTATCTTAATTAACATAAACTAGATACAGCATTCAACAAATAAGGAATCTCCACACTTAATGGCTCGCTGGCGTTACTTCACAAACCACTCCCTCTGGCAAAATGCCAGGTGCCATCTTGACTTTTTTACAGACCCTAACATTTCCCCCCTTTTGTTTAATTTAAATAACGACCATAGTGGTTTTTACACAAACACCATAAATATTCTGCTACAAGCAGAAGGGGAGCGTTTAATTTAAGTTGGGTATACAGCTGTTGAGGATTGTTTTAATATGTGAACAAATAAGGAGGTTAACAGATCTGTTTGTTTACTTTCACCTTTCCTTTTCATTATATTTAATAATTCTCTTCAGGATAATATAAATTGTTCAGAAAATTGTTTTCTTAGTACCTGTTGGAATGTTACATATTTTTTTTTTTTGCATAATTGCCAGAATTCCTATCTTCATCCAAGTGCCGGTGAAGACAAAGATGAAACCAAACTACAGCTTCTTCCATAGCTATCACAGTACACTGTATTAAACTGATGCATCAATGAATAATAACTCAACAAGTAATGCTCAATCAAGGAGTCAATTTACTTTGGGAGGAAATGGACATATTGATAGATTCCTCCACTTTGAACTGCTTGCAGAACTTGCCTGGACTATGTATCCCTTGTATACATTGTGAACTTATCACTTGTATACATTGTGAACTATCTGTTGGTACAGCGAATTGTGGTAGTGCTGGCATATCTTTGCTGATGGTGTCACAGGTGGTACAATTTTTTCCAAAGGAGCCATCAGTTGGTTTGGTGTCTTGGCATTTCTGTATCCTCCTCCCTTCTGCTTGTGATGGTCTAAAATTTGGGGGCCAACAGAGGTGAGGCAAAGAACCTCACCCCCCCACTGACACCAAGGCCAAATTTGGGGGCCAACAGAGGTGAGGCAAAGAACCTCACCCCCCACTGGAGCATAGGCCTATCCACAAGTATGGCTGTATGCTGGACCGGTAGTCAGTGATGGGTATGATCCAATTGCAGTGGCACCAACCTGAGACAGGAGGCTGATGCCTAGAGGTCAGCTCATCCGATGACGGGTAAGAACCATATGTTGTATTGGACAACCTAACAGGCATGGTCCCTAAGCCACATTGCTTGTTGCTTTAATTAAACAAAAGGGGGGAGATGCTGAGAGCCATAGCCAAGTAGGAATGATGCATGGCAGTTTTGGTTGAAAGGTGATGCCAGCAAGCCATTGAGATGATATGATTATGTTAAGATCTGCATTCAATTGGATATTAGACCCCTGATGCATGCCACTGCCTGCTACTTTGGAGCTCTAGCGGACTGCTGGAGAGTTCCCATTGTTTGGAGAAGTGCAGTAGGAGGGATTTCCAGAGAAGGGATTTGCCTGTTGGAGTAGTGGTCCCCAGGAGGAGCCACGTGGCGTGGTTCAGCATTTTACCCCGAGAGCGTATGTGGAGTGTGCTGGTGGAGTTCAGATACAAAGTTTGTTCCTACTTGTGGCTCGTGATTTGGTTCCCAGCCAGACTGCGGCAAGGGTTAGGGCAAGAATTAGGGCTAGGTCTAATGTCAGGTCTGAGATTACAGTTAGGTTAGTGTTAGGGTTAGGGCTAGGGCTCAGTTTGTTTTTGGAGCTACAGCTAGATTTAGAACTAGTTTTAGGATTAGCAATAGTGTTAGGGCTAGTGGTAGGGTGAGGCTCAGTCTTAGGTTAGGGTTATATTTAGAGTTATGTTTAGATCTAGGGCTAGGACTTGGGCTAGTTTAGGGTTTAGTTTAGGGCTAGTGTTAGGGTTATGGTAACAGAGTTAGTACTAGAAATAGGTCTAGGGCAAGAGTTAGAGTTAGTCTTAGGGGTAGCGTTAGAGTTAGGGTTATGATTAGCATTAAATTAAGGCTAGGATTAGAGCTAGGGTTAGGGTTAGGTTTAGCGTTAGTGTTAGTGTTTGATTAGGGTTAGGGTTAGAGTTAGGGGAAGGGATATGGTTATACCTAGGTTCAGAACTAGGGTGCCGGTTGAAATTAGGGATTGGGCTGAGGTTAGGTTCAGGTTAGGATTAAGGCTAGGTTTAGGGCTTGGATTAGGGCTTGGGTTTGTGTTACGTTTAGGGCGATAATTAGGTCTACGGATGATGTCAGTTAGGGTTCTGCTTAGGGATAGTGTTAAGGTTAGGTTTATGGCTAGGTCCATTGTAAGGGTTAGGTTTCGGGAAAGGGTCTGGTTTATAGCTAGGTGCATTGTTATGGTACGTGTCTGGTTTAGGGTTTGGTTTAGGTTATGGTTTAGGTTTAGGGCTTGACTTAGCATTAGGGTTAGGGATTGGGTTAGAGTAATTAATAAGGTTAGGTTTAGTGTTCAGGTTAGTTTTAGGAAATGGATAGCTTTAGTGTTAGAGATAGGTTTAGAGTTAGGCCTAGGGTTAGCATTTGGATTAGGCCTTATGCTTAGGGTAATAGATAGGTTTAGGGCTAGGGTTATGAATTAGGATTAAGGCTAGGGTTAGGGTTAGGGTTAAGCCTAGGGTTAGTGTTAATGCTAGGTTTAGGGTAAGTGTTAGGGTTCGAGCTATGTTTAGCGCTAGGGCAATGGTTAGGGTTAGTGTGACATCTAGTTTTAGGGTTAGGGTTAAGTTTAGAGCTAGTTTAGCATTAGGGTTAGGGTTTTGTTTAGGGTAATGGATAGAGTTAGAACTAGGGTTTGGCCTTGGTTATGGTTAGTATTAGGACTAGGATTAGGATTGGGGTTAGGTCTAGATTAATATTTTGGCAAGAGTTAGTGTTTGAGCTAGGGTTAGGTTTAAGCCAATGGTTCACGTTATGGTTAGGTCTAGGGTTAGGGTTAGGGTTACACTTAGAGCTAGGTTTTGTGAGAAGTTCGGGGCTAAACATTAGGGATATATGTAATGTAAGACCTAGAGTTAGGTTTATGGCTAGATTTTGGGTTATTATAAAATTTGAGCTTGGATTTGTGTTACACAAAGAGACAGTGTTTGGGTTAGGGTCATGGCCAGATTTAGGACTAGGTTTAGGTCTAGATGTAGAAGTTGTGTTTGGGTTAGGTTAAGGGTTATTGTGAGGGCTAAGGCTAGGTTTTTCTTTAGGTCTAGAGCTAAATTTAAGGCTAAATTTTGAATTAGGTTTAGATCTAGGGATAATGGTAGGGTTAGGTTTACGTATAAGTTTACCAGTAGGGCTAGTGTTAGTGTTTGGTTTAGGGTTATGGTCAGGTTTAGACCTCTGGTTTGTGTGATGGTCAGAATAATGGTCAGGGTTAGGTTTAGGGTTTGGTAAGGTTTAGAACTAGAATTAGATCTACGGTTAGGACTATTTATAGGGTTAATATTTGTTTAGCCTAAAAATTAGGAATAGGTCTAGGGTTACCATTAAATTTGGGTTTTGCTTAGGGTAATGGACAGGGTTAGACATAGGTTTTGGGCTAGGGTTACGGTTTTGGTTAGGGTTAAAGCTAGTTTTAGGGCTCAGATTAGGGCTAGTTTTTTGTGTGAGGTTTAAGACTAGGGTTAGGGCAATGACAAATATAAGAACTATGGTTACAATTAGGATTAGTTTTAGGGTTAGGTTAGGGGTAGGTCAGTGTTAGGGTTATGTTTAAAGTTAGATTGATATTTATAGCTAGAGATAGTGTTAGGATATGAGTCAGGTCAGGGTTAGTTTTATGGTTAGGGTTAGGACTCGAATTTAGGGCTAGGGTTAATGTTAGGGTTTGGTTTAAGTTTAGGGTGCTCTTTAGAGCTAGAATGAGTATTAGGATATGAGTCAGGTTCCGGGTTATATTTAAGGTTAGGATTAGGACTTGAATTATGACTAGGATTAGTACTAGGTGTAGTGCTAGTGTTTGGTTTAAGTTAAGCTTTAGTGTTAGGCCTGTTGCTCAGTTTTGTTTTAGTGCTATTGTTAAGGTTAGGGCTAGTTTTATGATTAGCTTTGGGGTCAGGGCTAGGATTACGGTTTGGGTTTTGATTAAGACTGGGTTTAACACTAGGATTAGGGATAGGTTTTGTGTTAGGTTTAGTGCAAGAATTAGGGTTATGGCTAATGTCAGGTCTAGGTTTACAGTTAGGGAGAGTCTTAGGGTTAGGTTTATGGCTAGGTCAACTTTAAGTGTTGCATTTAGAGAAAAGGTCAGGTTTAGAGCTAGGTGTATTATTAGGGTCATTGTCAGGCTTTGGGTTTGGATTAGGATAAGGTTTAGGTTTAGGGCTCAAATTAGCATTAATGTTAGATTTAGGGTTAGGGTAATGGATATGGTTAGGATTAGGATTCAGTTTAGGTTTAGAGTAATAGATATGGTTTTGGTTTGTGATAGGTTTAGGGTTAGGCCTAAAGTTAGCATTAGCGTTATGGTATCATTAGGGTAATTTATAGGGTTAGACCTAGGGTTAGGGCTAGGGTTATGGTTAGGATTAGGGCTTGAGTTAGGGTTAGGGTCAGGGTTAGAGTGAGGGTTAGAGTTATTATTTGGTTTCAGAAATGGTTCAGGGTTAGATCTAGGGTTAGTGCTAGGGTAAGGTTATTGTTAGGGTTATGGTCATGGTTAGTGTTAGGGTTAGTGTTAGGGTTAGGGCTATGGTTATCATTAGGGTGTAGGTAATAGATTTCGATGTCAGGTTAGAGTTAAGGATAAGTTTAGGTTAGAACCCTAACCCTAATGCTAATTTGAGGCCTAACCTTGAACCTTATCCTAAACCAAACCCTAATCCGGACTCTGACCTTAATAATACACTTAGCTCTAAACCTGACCTTTACTCTAAACCTAACTTTCCACTAGACCTAACAAAAAACCTAAAGTTAACACTATTCCTAAACATAACCTTAGACCTGACATCCCTAGCCCTAATCATAGCTCTAACCCTAACATAAACCCCAGCCCTCATCCTAGCCCTAATCCTAGCCTTAATCCTAACCTGAACACTCACCCTTTTCCTATACCTAATTTTAACCCTCTCCCTAGCCCTGAACCTAGCCATAATCACCCTTTCCCTTAAAACTCACCATAACCCTAACACTAACATTAACCCTAATTCTAGCCCTAACCATGTGTCTAACCCTAAACTTAAACCTAGTGCTAATCTAGCCCTAATTTATCCTGAACCCTAAGCAAATAACTAACTCTAGCCCTAAGAATACCTCTCTCAACCTAGCCCTATTTTTATTTCTAAACCTGTCCATTACTGTAACCCTAACACTAGCCCTAACCTTAGCCCTAACCTTAAATCAAACCATAATTCTAATTCTAACCCTAACCTTAAGCCTAAACCTCACCATACCACTAGCTGAACACTATCACTAATCATAAAACTAACCCTAACCCTAACCCTAGCCTTAAAACAAAACCAAGCCATTACCCTAAACCTAAACCTAACCTAAATCAAACCCTAACCCTACAACTAGCCCTAATCCTAGCTCAAATTTATGTCCTAGAACTAAAACTAACCCTTACAATGACTCATATCCAAACACTAACCCTAGCTATATATATCCCCCTAACCATAAAGAAAATGCTAACACCATTCCTAGCCCAAAACCTAACCCTAAAACTAACCCTAATGATAACCCTAGTTCTTACATTAGCTAAATCTTAACCTAATAAACACTGTAACCCTGACCCTGAACCTAAAAGTACCCCTAGATCTAAAACTGACCCTTACCCTAAACTTAACACTTACAGTAGACTAAGACATAGACCTAATTACAAATCTACTCCTAAATGTAACACTAGACCTGACATTATCCCTAGCCCTAATTATAGACCTAACCTTACAACAAACCCTAGCACTCATCCTAGCCCTAAAACCTAGCCTTAATCAAAACTGTAACCCTAAACCTAGTCCTAATCCTAATTATAACCCTCACTCTACCTCTAAACCTAGCTATAATACATCCCTTACCCTAAACCCTAAACCTAGTTCTAGTGCTAGGAGTAAGCCTAACATTAACCCTAGTTCTAAACCTTGCACTGATTTAGCTCTATCCCTAAAACTAACCATAACCCTAGCCCTAAGACTAACTCTAACTCTCGCCCTAGCCTTATCCCTAGTTCTATCCTTACCATTTACCATAACCCTAAACCTAGCCCTAACCCTTGCTCTATCATTAGACCTAGCCCTAACCCTAGATCTAACCCTAACTCCAAGTCTTAACATAACCCTCAGCCTAAGCCTAACAAAAACACTAGCGCTGACCCTAACACTAATCATATAACCTAGGACTAAAACAAAACTGAGCAATAGAGGCTGAGGATATGACTCAAGTGGTAGTGCATTCACCTGGCATGTGTGGGGTGCTGGGTTTGATCCTCAGCAACAATAAAAATATAATTATAAAAAAGATGTTTTTCCACCAAAACTAAAAAAATAAAAATATTAAAAAATTCTCTCTCTCTCTCTTTCTAAAAAACAAACAAACAAAAACTGAGCAATATTCCTAACCTTAAACCTTAACACAATCCAAACCCTAACACTACACCTAGACCAAACCAAAGCCCTAATTCGTGTCCTTAAAATAACCTTAATCTAACCCTGACCCTGAATCATATCCTTACACTCACCCTAGGTCTAAACACCATCCTAAACTTAAACCGAACCCTAACAGTAACCCTAGCCTTAAATTAAGTCATAACCCTAACCTTAAAACTAACCTTGATGCTGACTCATACCCTAACAGTCACACTAGCTCTAAAGAACACCCTAAACTTAAACTGAACCCTAACAGTAATCCTAGCCTTTATTTGAGACCTAACCCTAACCCTAAAACTAACACTGTCTCTGAATCATATCCTAATACTAACCTATCTATAAATATCACCCTAACATTAAACCTAACCCTAACACTAGACCTACACCTACCCCGAACCCTAACTGTAACCCTAGTTCTTATATTATCCATTGCCATAACATTAGCCCTAACCCTAACCCCAAAATTAGCCCTAATCTGAGCTCTAAACCGAGATTTAACCCTAACCCTAACCCTAACTCTAGCCCTAAATCTAGCTCTTAGCCTACCCCTTACCCAAAGTGAAACCCAAACCCTAATGGTAACTCTAGACGTATCCCTAATCCTTAAGCTAACCAAAACCCTAACTCTATTAATAGCCATAACCCTACCCTCCCTCTATCTCTAACCCTACTCCAAACTCTAATGTAAACCCTGCCCATTTTTTTTCACCCTAACAGTAATCCTAAGTCTAAACCTGGCCCTAAACCTAGACCAAACCCCAACACTAACCCTAGACATAAACCAAATACTAAATCGAGCCTTAACTCTAGCCCTAGACCTAAACAAAAACCTATCCCTAGCCCTTAAAGTAACCCTTAACCTAACACAAACATTAACCCTACACCTAGACCTAAACATAGTTCTAATTCTGCCTGTAACCTAATTCTAACTCTAACCCAAACACTCACCCTGCCTTTAAGAGTAAACCTACCTCTAAACCTGACCCTAACAAAAATCTCAACCTACCACTAGACCTAGCCAAAATCCCAACCCTAAAACTAGCCCTAATCATAACCCTAGCTCTTACATTACACACAGCCCTAACCCTAGGCCTAAACTAACACAAAACCTAGAGCTAATCCTTGGCCTAAGCATAACCCTAACCCTAACCTAACACTTGATTAGGCCTAACCATAGCTCAAAGCTTAACTCTTATCCTTAACATAAAACTACACCTCTCCCTAAATATACCCCTAACACTAGCCCTAATCCTAAACTCAACTCTAGCCGTAAACCTAGCTCTAAACCTACCCATTACCCTAAAACTAACCCTAAATCTATTGATGACCCTAGGCCTAACCCTAACCCTAAACCTAACCAGAAAACTAACACTAGAGCTAACCCTAAACCTCACACTCACCATAGACCTAACTCTAGCTCAAACCCTAACCCTTACCATAAACCTAAACATAACCATAGCCCTAAACCTAAACCTAAACCTCAATCTAACACTAACCATAACCCTGTGCCTACATCTAACCATATCCATTACTCTAACCCTAACCCTAACCCTTACCATACTCTAATCTTATCCCTAGACCTAACTCTAAACCTAACCCTCGCCCTAGCCCTAAACCTAGGTCAAAACCTAACCCTTATGATAAACATAACCCTAACACTAACCCTAGTTCTAACCCTAACCCTAACCCTAACTCAAGATCTATTCCTAACCATAACCCTAGCCCTAAACTTAGCTCTAACCCTATCCATTTTCCTAACCATTACCCTTACCCTAATGCTAACCCTAGGCCTAACACAAACACTATCGCTAAACCTAACACTATCAATTACCGTAAACCTAACGTGAAACATAAATACAAACCTATCATTACCCTAACCCTGCCTAATGCTAATTGAATCCCTAACTTTAAGCCTGAACCTATTCCAATCCCTAACCTAGACCTTCACCTTAATAATACCCCTAGCCCTAAACCTGACCCTAACCCTAAACCTAAACCGTCACTAGACGTACCCATAATCCTAACCCTAAAACTATCTTTAAACATAATCCTAGACTTGAAATTAGCCATACTCCTAATCCTAGCCCTAACCCTAAAACAAACCCTAGCCCTGATCCTAGCCCTAAACCTAGCCTTAATCATAACCCTAATCCTAACCCTTATTCTAAACATCACCCTACCTCTAAAACTAGCGTAACACCATCCCTTACCCTAAACTAAATCCTAAATCTAACCCTAATTCTATGCTTAAAATGAACATTAACCATAGACCTCATCAAAACCCTAATTAAGCCCTATCCCTAACCCTAACCCTAACCCGAACCCTAACTCTATTCATAAAACTAGCCCTAACCCTACCACTAGCAGTAAAACAAAAACGAGCAACAGTCCCAACCCTAAACCTAACATAAACCAAACCCTAACACTACACTTAGACCTAACCATAGACTTAATTTGAGTCCTAAACATAATCTTAAAAGTATACCTGACACTGACTCATATGCTAAACTCACCCTAGCTTGAAACACCATCCTAAACTTAAACCTACACTTAAAAGTGACCCTAGTCCTTATTTGACTGCTAAACCTAACCCTGACCCTGACTCATATCCTAAAACTAACCCTAGCTCTAAATATCACCCTAAACTTAAACTTAACCCTAATACTAAAACTATGCCTACCCATACCCCTAAACCTAAAACTAACCCTAATTGTAACCCTAGTTCTTATATTAGCGATTGCCCTAACCCTAGTCCTAACTCTAACACAAAACTAGCCCTAATCCGAATCCTAAACCTAACTTTAACCCTAACTTTAGACCTAAACCTAGTTATAAACCTATCCCTTACCCCAAGTGAAACCTTAATACTAATGGTTAACCTATACCTATCCCTAGTCCTTAGGCTAACCAAAATCCTAACCCTATTAATAGTCCTGACCCTAGCCCTCATTCTAGCTCTAATCCTACCCCAAACCCTTTCACTCACCCTGACCCTTATTCTGACCCTAACACAAAACCTAGGTCTAAAACTTACCCTAAACCAAGAGCAAAACTTAACACTGGCCATACCCCTAACTTATACCTAAACCTAACCCTAACCCTAGCCCTAAGACTAACTCTCTCACCCTATCCCTACTTCTAATCCTATCCATCACCTTAACCCTAACCCTAGCCCTAACCCTTGCCCTATCCTTAGTCCTAGCTCCTACCCTAGATCTAACTCTAACTTGAAATTTAACCCTAACCCTAAGCCTAAGCCAAACACTAAAACTAGCCCTAACCCTAACCCTAGCAGTAAAACAAACTGATCAATAGCCTTAACCATAAACCTTAACTTAAACCAAACCTTAACACTACACCTAGACCTAACCATAGTCTTAATTCAAGTCCTAACCCTAACTGTAAATCTAACCCTGAACCTGACTCATATCCTAACACTCACCCTAGCTCTAAACACCCTCCTAACCTTAAACTGAAACCTAAAATTAAACCTATTCCTAATTCAAGTCCTAACCCTAACCCTGACCCTGATTCATATCCTAACACTAACCCTAGGTCTCAATATCACCTTAACCTTAAACCTAATCCTAACACTAGATCTACCCCTAACCCTAAACCTAAAACTAGCCCTCATTGTAACCCTAGTTATTACACTAACCATTGCCCTATCATTAGCCCAAACCCTAACCCAAAATCTAGCCCTAATCCAAGCCCTAAACCTAGATTTAACCCTAACCCTAATTCTAGCTCTAACCCTAGCTCTAAGTCTATCACTTACCCTATGAATAACCCTAACCTTATTGGTAGACCTAGACCTATGCCTAATCCTTAGGCTAATCAAAATTCTAACCTTATTAGTAGTCTTGACCCTAGCCCTTATTCTAGCTCTAATCCTATCCCAAATTTGAACGCTAACCCAGACAATTATACTGAAACTAACACAAACCCTGGTTCTAAACCTGACCCTAACACTAGACTAAAACCTAACACTAGGCCTTGACTCAAACCTAATCCTAAATGTAGCCTTATATCTAGCTTTAGAACTAAACAAAAACCTAGTCCTAGGCCTAACAATAACCCTTATCCTAACGAAACACTACATTATCTCTAGATATAAACCTACTCCTATTCTGGCTGTAACCCTAACTTGAACTCTAACCCAAACAATGACTCTTCCTTTAACCGTAGACCTACTTCTAAACCTGACCTTAACTGAAAACCTAAACCTAACACTAGATCTTGGCATAACCCTAACCCTAAAACTATCCCTAATCATAATCCTAGCTCTTACAGTATCCACAGCTTTAACCCTAGGCCTAAACCTAACACAAAACCTAGAGCTAATCCTAGGCCTTAACCTAGCCCTAAGCATAACCCTAACCTAACCATAGCCCTAACCTTAGTCCTAACCATAGCTCAAAAACTAGCCCTTACTATAAAAATAAACCTAGAACTATCCCTGAATCTAACCCTAAATCTAGTCCTAATTCTAACTGTAACCCTAGCCCTAACCCTAGCTCTAAACCTACCCATTACCCTAACCCTAACCCTAAATGTAACCCTAGCCTCAACCCTAACCATAATCCTAAACCCTAAGCAGAAAACTAACCCTAGACCTAACCCTAAACTAATACTTGCTATAGCCCTAACCATTGATCAAACCCTAAGCCTTACCATAAACCTAAACATAACCATAGACCTAACTCTAACCCTAAACTTAAATTTAGCCCTGTCCCTAAAACTAAACCTGCATCTAACCATATTTATTACACTAACCCTAACCCTAAACTTAATTATAACCATTCCCCTAACCCTAACTCTAATCCTAAACCTACCATAATCCTATCCCTAAACATAACTCTGAACCTAACACTTGCTCTAACACTAATCATAGCTCAGAACCTAACTCTTACACTAAACATAACACTAACTCTAACCGTAGTTCTAACCCATACCCTAACCCTAACTCAAGACCTAATCCTAACCATGAGTCTAGCTATGAAATTAACTCTAACTGTACCCATTACCCTAATCATAACTCATACCCTAATGCTAATTCTAGGCCTAACCCTATCTCAAGACCTAATCCTAACCAGAGCCCTAGCCCTAAAATTAACTCTAACTGTATCCATTACCCTAAACATAACCCTTTCCCTAATGCTAACCCTAGGCCTAACCCTAAGCCTATCACTAACCCTACCCTATCAATTACCCTAAACCTAACCTTCACTCTAAATCTAACCCTATCATTACCCTAACCGTAACCCTAGGGCTAATTTGAGCCCTAACCCTAAATCAAACCTAAAAGAAACCCTAACCATGACCATGACCCTGACCCTTATAATTCACCTAGCTCTAACCTGACCCTTACACTAAACTCAATCCTTACATTAGACCTAGCCAAAACCTAACCCTAAAACTATCTATAACAATAACACTAGACCTGACATTAGCTCTAGATATTATCCTAACCCTAACCTGAACACAAACCCCAGCCCATATTAGCACTAAGCATAGCCTTAATCATAACCCTAACCTTAAACCTAGGCCTAACTTAAAACCAATCCTATCCCTAATCTTAGACCTAACTCAACCCTATCCCTAACCCTAACCCCAACCCTAGCCCTAAAACTAAATCTAACTCTCTCCCTAGACCTAAAACTAGTTCTTATGCTATCCCTTACTGGAATTATAAACCTAGCTCTAATCCTAGGCCTAACCATAGCCATTTCCTTAGCCCTAGCCCTAACCTTGAATCTAACCTTAACTCTAAATCTAACTGTAATGCAAAGCCTAAGCCTAAATCTAACACTAAGCCTAACCCTAAACCTAAACCTAATGCTACTTCTAAAACTAGCCCTAAATCTAGGCCTAGCCCTAATACAAACCGAGCCATATTCCTAACCCTAACCCATAACCAAAACCAAACCCTAACCCTAACCTAGCTCTAAATCTAGCGCAAATTCTACTTTTAAGCAGAACCCTAAAATTAGCCCTAACCCTGATTCTGATGCAAACACTAACCCTAGCTTTAAACGTCATCCTAAACATAACCCTAAACATAACCCTAACATAACACTAGACCTAGCCCTAACCCTAAACCTAACCCTAAAACTAGCCCTAATTGTAACCCTAGTACTTACATTAGCCATAACCCTAACCCTAGCCCTAACTTAACCCAAAACCTACACCTAGCCCTAAACCTAACTCTAAAAATAACTCTGACCCTGACCTGATCCTAACACTAATCCTAGCTCTAAACATCACCCTAACCTTAAATTAACCCTAACACAAGAACTTTCCTTAACCCTAACCCTAAAACTAGCCCTAATCTTAACCCCAGTTCATACATTAGTCATTGCCATAACACTAGCCCTAACCCTAACACAAATTCTACCCCTAATTCTAAACCTAACCCTAGATTAAACCCTAATCTTAACCCTAACTAGACATAATCCTAACCCTAAAACGAGCCCTATCCCTAGCTCTAACATTATCCCTTACCCTAAGACAAACTTTAAACCAAATGCTAACCCTAGTCCTAACCCTAATCCAAAGCCTAACTTAAACACTAACATTATCACTAGTCTTAACCCTAGCCCTCATTCTAGTTCTAACCCTAACCTTGACCCTTATTCTGATCCTAACAGTAACCCTAGGTCTAAACCTGACTCTAACCCTAAACCAAACCCTAACAATAGCCCTACCAGTAAGCCTATTCCTATACTGGACCACAACACTAGATCTAGATCCAAAACTAATCCTAAATATAGCTATAATTCTAGCCCTAGACCTAAACAAAACCCTAGCTCTAGCCCTAACAAAAACCCTTAACCTAAACTAAACACTTACCCTACCCCTAGACCTAACACTAGTCCTAATTTTGGCTCTAACCCTAACCCTTATCCTATCCGGAACACTGACCTTGTCCCTAACATTAACCTATCTCTAAACCTGACCCTAACCCAAAACCTAGTCCTAATATTAGACCTAGCCATAACCCTAACCCTAATACTAGCCCTAAACATAACCCTAGTGCTAAGAATATTTTAACCCTAATCTTAACCCTAACAGTAGCCCTAACCCTAACCATAATCCCAACCGGAGCCCTAAACCTAACACAAAACCTAGCCATAATCCTAGGCCTAAACTTAGCCCTAAGCATAACCATAACCCTAACCCTAGCCCTAACACTAACACTTGCCTTAGACATAACCCTAGCTCAAAGCCAAACCCTTACCCTAAAAAAAACCCTAGCCCTAAACTAAACCATAACCCTAACACTAGCTCTTAATCTAACCTTAATCCTAGCTCAAAATTTAGTTCTAACCCTGTCAATTAACCTAACCCTAAACCTAACCCTAATTATAACCCTATCCCTAACACTAAATCTAACCCTAAACATAAATGTATCCCAAGACCTAAACATAAACCTAAACCTCACCATAGCCCTAGCCCTAGCAGAAACATTAAGCCTTACACTAAACCTAATCCTAAGACTAGCCCTAAATCATAAACTAACCCTAACCCTAACCCTAAATCTAACATTATCCATTACCCTAAAACTAACCCTAATTGTAATGAATACTCTAACCATAACCCAAACCCTAAACCAAAACCTAACCATAAACATATTCCTAGACATGAACGTAAACCTAACCCTCGCCCTAGCCATTACCCTAGTTCAAACACTAACCCTTACCCTAACCTAACCATAACCCTAGCTCTAAACCTAACACTTACCGTAAACCAAACCCTAGCCCTATCCCTAAACCTAACTCTAATTTTAGACTTAATCCAAACCATAACCTAGCCCTAACCCTAGCTCTAAATCTATCCATTATATTAAACATAACCCTAACCTAATGCTAACCTTAATCCTATTGCTAAACCTGACCCATCCATGACCCTAAAGCTTAACTGAAACCTAACCCTAACCCTATCCATTACCCTAACCCTAAGCCTAAACCTAACACTAATTCAAGCCCTAAACCTAAACTTTGACCAAAACCAAATGCTAACCCTGACCCTAACCCTAATAATACCCCTAACTATAAATCTGACCCTTACCCAAAACATAGCTCTGACACTAGACCTAGCAATAACCTAACCATAAAACTATCCTTAATCATAACTCTAGACTTGACATTAGCCCTAGCCTAGTTCTAGCCTTTAACCTAAAGAAACCATAGCCCTAAAACTCACCTTAATCCTAACCTAAACACCATTCCTAGCCCTAATCCTAATTCTAACCCTCACCCTAGCCCTAAAGCTAGCTATAACCCCACCCATTCCCCTAAACTTAATCCTAACTCCAATGCTAATTCTACACCTAGCCCTATCCTATTCCTATCCCTAACACTAACCTTAGTGCCCTCATCCTAGCACTATTTTAGCTTTAACACTAACACTAAGCCTAAGTGTAGTCCTAAATCTATATCTAACTTTTGTCCTAGCCATTTCCCTAGTTCTAACCTTTCCGTTAGCGTAACACTCACCCTAACCCTAACCTTAACCCTAGATCTAACCCTAACTCTAAATATAACCCTAACCCTAAGCCTACACCTCACCCTAACACTAGCCCTAACCCTAACACTAATTCAAAATCTAGCCCTAACCCTATCCCTAGCCGTAAAAGAAAACAGAGCCATAGGCCTAACCCTAACCCTAACGCATAGAAGTCAAGATGAGTGAAACCTGAAAAAAATAAACTGTTCCTGACAGCAAACCTTGAACTGAGAAGGCCTAACCTGGGAAACATGGTAATGCTAGGTAAAAGATGAATCCTGACTGGTATCAAAGAAATTTGAACAAAACTAACTCTAACCCGAACATTAGTTCTAACCCTAGCCCGAACCCTAATCTGAAAACTAAGCCTTTCCTGTTTATAGAGCTTGATCATAAAAGTCCCAAACTTGGGGTGCCTACTAGGGCAAGGTAACAGATGAATCCTGCCCAGTATCAAAAATTCTGACCAATATTTGGGGAAGGTGTTTCAGTACATGCCTATTTACCCTGTTTTCTCCTAATGTGCTCTTGGATAAATTGTTTTTTCATGCTTCAGCTTAAGATACTTTCACAAGAAAAAAAAAAAAACAGAGCATGCCAACAGCAAAGTGATTGAGTGTGTGAAGTTTGGCAGCTAGCACCAACCCTGTTTGATTGCCAGCTCCATTTCCATTCACACCTATAGGCCATAATGTAGTGAAAACTAAAAATTCAAACTTTCCTGACACTGAATCATTGAACCTTGATGGCCCAAACTTGGGGAGCCTACTAAGGTTGGTCAATGATGAATCCTGTACAGTATCAAAGTAAACTGACCAAAAAATATTCAAATCTCTTTCAATACATGTGCATTTTGCTTGCTCCTAAAGCACTCAGAGATAAAGCTGCTTCTTTCTACTTCAGCTTAGGGATACTTCACAGGAAACAAACCAGAGAATATTCACTGAGAACTGATTGAGTGTGTGAAGTTTCAAGTAGCTAGCACAAACCCTGTTTGATTTCCAGCTTCATTTTCATTCACCCCTATAGGGCAAAAAGAAGAGAAACGAAAATTGAAACTGTTCCTGAGAAAAAAACGCTTTTACGTAGGAGGCCCAAACATTTGGAGTATAGTCAAAATAGGAAAAAAGGTGAATCCTGCCCAGTATCATAGAAATTAAAAAAAAAAAAAAAAAAAAAAAAAAAAAAAAAAAAAAAAAAACTAACTCTAACCTTAACACCTGGTCTAAACCTAGTCCTAACACTAATTCTAACCCTAAAACTAATCTTTAGAGAAAATTTGATCATAGAAGTTTCGAAATTGGGGAGTCTTTTGGGGCAAGCTTACAGGTGAATCATGGGCAGTTTCAAAGAAATCTGACAAAATAATTGGGTTAGCTATTTCTGTACATGCATATTTCCCTGTTTTCTCCTAAAGTGTTCTCAGATAAATTCGTATTGCATGCTTCAGCTTATTATTCATTTCACAAGGAACAAACCAGAGAGTGCCCACAGAGAACTGATTGTGTGAAGTTTTAAGCAGTTAGCACCAACCTTTTTTGATTTTCAACTCCATGTCCATTTACCCATGTAGATCAAAATGAAGTGAATCCATACAATACAAATTGTTCCTGTCAGCAAAGAATTGAACTGAGAAGGCCGAAATCTGGGGAACAGATTAAGGTGGCTAGGTAAAAATGTATCTTGCCCAGTATCAAAGAAATTTGAACAAGACAAACTCTAACCCTAACACTAGACCTAACTGTAACCTAACCTGTTTAGAGTACCTTTGATCATAGAAGTCTCAAAGATAAGGAGCCTAGTGGGGCAAGCTAACAGATGAACCCTGCCCAGTATGAAAGAAATCTGACCAAATGATTGGGGGAAGTAGTTCAGTATATGCATGTTTTCCTGTCGTCTCCTAAAATGCCCTCGCATAGTGTTATTTTTGCATGCCTCACCTTTGGGATACTTTCACAAGGATAAAACCAGAGTGTCCTCACAGAGAACTGATTGAGAGTGTGAAGTTTCAAGCAGCTAGCCAAAACCTTGTTTGATTTACAGCTCCATTTTCACTTACCCATATAGGTCAAAATGAAGTGAAATCTTAAAAAAAAAAAAAAAAAACTTAAATACTGACAGCAAACCAGTGAACCTAGGAGGCCCAAACCAGGATAAGATAGTAAGACTAGGTAAAAGATAAATCCTGCCTAGTATCAAAGAAATTTGAACAAAAGTACTGTAAACCTAACACTAGATCTATCCTTAATCCTAACCCTACAGCTCACCCTAGCCTGTTTAGAGAACCTTTGATCATAGAAGTCCCAAACTAATGGAGCCTAGTGGGGCAAGCTAACTGATGAATCCTTCACAATATCAAAGAAATCTGAACAAATAATTGGGGAAATGTTTCAGTATATGCATATTTCCTTTATTTCTCCAAAAGTGCTCTGAAATAAAGTTGCTTTGCATGTTTCACCTGAGAGCAACAAGGAACAAACCAGAGAGTGCCCACAGAGAATTGATTGTGTGCAGTTTCAAGCAGCTAGCACCAACCCTGTTTGATTTCATGCTCCATTGCTCTTCAACAAAATAGTTCAAAATTAAGTGAAACCTTAAACTACAAACTGTTCCTGACAGCAAACCATTGAACCAAGAAGGCCCAAACCAGAGAACATTGTGAGGCTAGGGAAAATATGAATCCTGCCCAGTATCAAAGATACATGACTCTAAACCTAACACTAGGTTTAAACCTAGCCCTTACTCTAAACCTAAAACAAACCCTAATCTGTTTAGAGAACGTTTTATCATAGAAGTCCCAAATTAAGTGCGCCTAGTGGGGAAAGCTAACAGATTAATCTTGTGCAGTATCAAAGAAATCTGACCAAATAATTTGGGGAGGTAGTTCAGTACATGTATATTTCCCTGTTGTCTCAAACTGTACTTTTGGATAAATATGTTTCTGAATGCTTCAGCTTTGGAATAGAATTACTAATTTTAGGGTTAGAGTTAGGGTTAGGGCTAGGATTATCATTAGGGTTAGGGTTAGTTTTAGTGTAATGGATATGGTTAGATTTAGGTTTAGGGTTAGGGTTAGGGTTAGATTTAAGTCTAGGGTTAAGGTTAGGGCTATGGTTATGTTTAGGTTTATGGTAAGGGTTAGGTTTTGAGCTAGGGTTAGTGTTATAGCGAGTGTTAGGTTTAGGGTTAGGTCTAGGTTTAGTTTTCTGGTTAGGGTTAGGGTTATGGTTAGGGTTAAGGCCAGGGTTACCAATAGGTTTAGGGTTAGGTTTAGTGTATTTTGAAGATTTAGAGTCAGGGTTAGGGCTAGGGTTAAGGTTAGGATTAGGGCTAGGATTAGGGTTAGATTTATGGATATTTCTAGGTTTATATTTATGGTAACTGTTAGGCTTTGAGCTAGGATTGGGACTAAGCCTAGGGTTAAGTTAGGACTAGGGCTAGGGTTAGGGTTAGGGTTATGCTTAGGGCTAGGTTAAGGCCTAGGATTAGCTCTAGGTTTTGTGTTGGGTTTAGGCCTAGGGTTAGGGCTGTGGGTAATGTAAGAACTAGGGATATGAGTAGGGCTAGTTTTAGGGTTAAAGTTATGGCTAGGTCTAATGTTAGGTTTATATTTTCGGTTAGGGTCAGGATTAGAGGTAGGGTTAATGATAAAGGCTGGTCAGTGTTCAGGTTAGAGTTAGAGTTAGAGTTAGGGTTATAGCCAGAATTAGGACTAGGTTTAGGTCTAGGGGTAGGGGTAGTGTTTGGGTTAGGGTAAGGATTATTGTTAGGGCTAGGACTAGATTTTTGTTTAGGTCTAGGGCTAAGGCTAGATTTAGAATTAGATTTAGGTCTAAGGCTAGTGGTAGAGTTAGGTTTAGGAATAAGTTTATCGTTAGTGCCAGTGTTAGAGTTTGGTCTAAGGTTAGGGTCAGGTTTAGACCTAAGTTTAATGTTAGGATCAGAATAATGGTCAGGGTTAGCATTAGAGTTTGGGATAGGATTAGAGCTAAAATGAGGGCTAGATTTAGAACTACTAATGGGCTTAGTATTTTGGTTAGCCTAAGGATTAGGGATAGGTCTAGGGTTACCATGAGGGTTAGGGTTTTATTTTGGGTAAGGAATAAGGTTAGAGCTAGGGTTAGGGTTAGAGTTAGCGTTAGGGTTAAAGCTAGGTTTAGAGCTTGGATTATGGCTTGATTTGTTGTAGGGTTAGGGCTAGGGTTGGGGCATTGGCTAATGTTAGAACTAGGGTTACAATTAGGGTTAGTTTTAGGGTTAGGGTTAGGGGTAGGTCTAGTGTTAGGGTTAGGTTTAAGGTTAGGGTGATATTTAGAGCTAGGTTTAGTGTTAGGATATGAGTCATGATCAGGGTTAGGGTTAGGACTCGAAATAGCGATAGAGTTACTGTTAGGCTTTTGTTTAAGGTTAGGATGGGGTCTAGAGCTAGGTAAGCATTAGGATACGAGTCTGTGTCAGGGTTACTTTTAAGGTTAGGGTTAGGAGTCGAATTTAGGGCTAGGGTTAGGTCTAGATGTAGTGTTACTGTGTCTTAAGTTAATGTTTAGGGTTAGGGCTATTGCTTGGTTTTGTATTACTGCTAGGGTTAGGGTTAGTGCTAATTTTATGATTAGTGTTATGGTTAGGGCTAGTGTTAGTGTTAGGCTTAAGCTTAGGTTCAGGGTTAGATTTAGATTTAGGGTTATATCTAGGTTTAGGGTTAGGACTGAGGATAGGGCAAGGGTTAGGGCTATGGTCAAATTATAGTATGTAATAGGATTAGAACTAGGGATAGAGCTGGTGTGAGTTAGAGTTAGTCTTAGGGCTTGGGTTAGGGAAATGGATAAATTAGGGCTAGGATTAGGTCTATGGTTACTGTTCAGCTTAAATATAGAGTAGGGTCTGAGTTAGTATTAAGTTTAAGTAAAGAGAGAATGCTATAGCTAGGTTTAGAGGTAGGGTGATATTAAGAATTGGGTTGGAGCTTGGGTTACGGTTATGGTTATGATTAAGGCTAGGTTTAGTGCTGGGATGAGGGCTAATGTTTGTTTTAGGGTTAGGGCTAGGTTTTGGGGTATGGCTAATTTCAGGTCTCGAATTATGTTTAAAGATAATTTTATGTTTAGGATTATGGCTACATCTAGTGTAAGGGTTAGATTTAGGGGTAGGGTCAGGATTAGGGCTAGGGGTATTTTTATGGACAAGGTCTGGGTTAAGGTTTGGAATAGGTTAAGGTCTAAAGTTAGGGATTGAATTAGCGTTAGGGTTAGGGTTAGAGTAATGATAGGGTTAGTATTTGGGCCCAGGTTAGGTTTAGGGTTATGGATAAAAATAAGATTAGAGATAGCTTTAGGTTCAGACCTAGGGTTAGCATTAGGGTTAGGGTTATGTTTATGGTAATGGAGAGGGTTAAACTAGGGTTGGGGCTAGGGTTATGGTTATGATTAGGGCTAGGGTTATGATTGGGGCTTGGTTTAGGTTTAAAGCTCAGGATAGGGCTCAGATTATGGCTAGGATTCAGGTTAATTTAGTGCTATGGTTAAGGTTATGGCTAATGTAAGTACTAGAGTTACATTTGGGGCTGATTTTATGATTAAGGTTAGGGCTAGGTTGAGTGTTAGGGTTAGGTTTAAGGTCAGGGTGATGTTTAGAGCTGGGGTTAATATTAGTGTCAGAGTCAGGGTCAGAGTTAGTTTTAGGGTTCGGCTTAAAACTCTAATTAGGTCTAGGGTTAGGGGTAGGTGTATGGTTAGGGTTTCATTTAGTTTAAGGATTAGTGTTAGAGGTATGGCTCACTTTTGTTTTAGGCTATGGCCAGGGTTAGGGCTAGTTTTAAGATTAGTTTTAGGCTTAGGGCTAGTGTATGGGTTAGGCTTAGGCTTCAGATTAGGGTTAGATTTAGAGATAGGTGTTGATCTATGGTTAGTACTAGGGCTAAGGATAGGGCAAGGGTTAGGATAATGGTTAGGGCTAGGGTTATGTTTATGGTAAGGAATAGGGTTAGAACTAGTGATAGGGATAGTGTGAGAGAGTTCGTCTTATGGCTAGGTTTAGGGTTATAGTTAGGGATAGGGCTAAATTAGGGCTAGGGTTAGTGTTAGGTTTAGGCCTAGGTTTAGGGTTAGAGTTAAGGTTACATTTAGTTTAAAGGAATGGGTTATAGCAAGATTGAGGGCTTGGTGAGGGTTAGTATTAGGGTTAGGGCCAGGGTTAGGGTTAAGGTTATGATAAAGGCTAGGGTTTAGGGCTAGGTTGAGGGCTAGTGTTTGTATAAGGTTAAGGGCTAGTATTAGGTCTAGGTCTAATGTCAGGTCTAGGGTTACAATTAGGGATACATTTAGTGTTAGTTTTATGTCTTGGTCCAGTGTAAGGGTTAGGTTTAGTGTAATGGTCAGTCTTAAAGCTAAGGATATTATTAGGGTCAGAATCAAGGTTAGGGTTTGGGTTAGGTTAGGGTTTAAGTTTAGGGATCAAATCAGCATTAGATTTAGGGTTAGGGTAATGGCAGGGTTAGGTTTAAGGTTTGGTTGTGGTTTAGTGTAATGGGTTAGGTTAGGGTTAGGCCTATGTTTAGCACAAGGGTTAGGGTTATCATTAGGGTATTGGATAGAGTTAGACCTAAGTTTAGGGCTAGGGTTATGTATAGCATTAGGGATTTTGTTTGGGTTAGTGTTAGGTTTAAGTTAAGGGTTAAAGCTAGGATAAGGACTCTGATTAAGGCTAGGTTTGGGGTTAGGTTAGGGCTAGGGTTAGGACCATGGCTAATGCACAAAGTAAGGTTATGACTAGGGCTAGTTATGAAGTTAGGGTTAAGGCTAGGTCTAGTGTTAGGGTTAGATTTAAGGTTACAATGATTTTTAGAGCTAGGTTTAGTGTTAGGCTCAGAGTCAGGGTCAGGGTTAGTTTTCAGTATAGGACTAGAATTAGGGATATGGTTCTGGATAGGGTTAGGGCTAGGTATAAGGTTAGGGTTTGGTTTAGGTTAAGGGTTAAGTTTAGGGCTATAACTCGGTTTTGTTTTAGGGCTAGGGCTAGGGTTAGGGCTAAGATTAGGTCTAGTTATAAGGTAATGGTAAGGAAAAAGTTTAGTACTACCCTATAGGTCTAAGGTAAGAGTTATAGTTAGTCTTAGGGCTAGGGTTATGTTTAGTGTTAGGGATATGGCTAAGTTAAGTCTGGGATTAGGGCAAGTGTTAATGTTAGAGTTAGGCCTAGGGTTAGGGTTAGGTTTAGTATTAGTGTTTGGATTAGAGTTAGCTTTAGGGTAAGGAATGTGTTTATACCTAGTTTTAGGGATAGGGTGAGGGTTAGAATTAGGGTTAGGGTTAGGGTTATGATGAAGGCAAGGATTATGTCTAGGATGTGGGTTAAGGTTTGTGTTAGGGTTAGGACTAGGATTAGAGCTAGGGCTAATGTCAGGTTTAGGGTTAGAGTTAGGGATAGCATTAGGTTTAGGTTTATATCTAGGTCTATTGTAAGGGTTATGTTTATGGTTAGGGTCAGGTTTAGAGCTAGGGGTATTATTAGGGTCAGGGTTAGTGTTAAGGTTATGTTATGGTTTATGTTTAGGGCTTGAATTAACATTAGGTTTAGAGATAGCTTAACAATAGTTTTAGGTTTAGGGTTCAAGTTAGCTGTAGGGTAATGGATAGCGTTAGGGATGGGCATAGGATTAGGGTTTGGCCTAGGGTGAGCATAAGGGTTAGGGTTATCCTTGGGGTAATGAAAAAGGTTAGAGCTAAGGTTAGGGCTAGTGTTATGCTTAGGATTGGATCTAAAGTTAGGCTTAGGCTTAGGGTTAGGGCTATGCTTAGGGTTAGGGTTAGCTTTAGAGTTAAAAATATGGCAGGGATTGGATTAGAGCTAGGTTTTTCAATAGGTTAGGGCTATGGCTAAATTAAGAACTTGTTATAGTTAGGGCTACTTTTAGGGTTAATGTTAGTGCTAGGTATAGTTTCAGGGTTAGGGTGATGTTTAGAGCTAGGGATAATGTCAGGGTCAGTGTTCAGATTAGGATTATGGTTAGAATTAATGCCAGAATTAGGACTAGGATTAGGTCTAGGGGAAGAGTTAGTGTTTGGCTTAGGCTAAGGGTTATTATTAGGGCAAGGTCTAGGTTTTTCTTTAGGTCTAGGGCTAGAGTTATGGCTAGATTTAGGATTAGGTTTAGGTCTAGGGCTAGTGTTAGATTTTGGTTTAGGGTTAGGTTCAGGTTTAGACCTACAATTATTGTTAGGGTCAGAATAAGGTTCAGGGTTAGGGTTAGTGTTTGGGTTATGGTTAGAACTAGAATGAGGGCTAGAGTTAGAACTAGTAATAGGATTAAAGTTTGGGTTAGGTTAAGGATTAGGGTTAGAATTACGATTAGAATTAGTGTTAGGGTTTGGCTTAGGGTAAGGGATAGAGTTAGAGCTAGGGTTAGGGCTATGGTTAGGGTGAAAGCTAGGTTTAGAGCTAAGATTAGGGCTAATTTTTGTGTTAGGATTAGGGCTTGGGTTAGAGTAACAGCTAATGTAAGAATTAGGGTTAAAATTAGGGTTAATTTTAGGGTTATGGTTAGGAGTTAGACCTCTAGTGTTAGGATTAGGTTTAAGGCTAGGGTGATATTTAGAATTAGTGTTAGTGTTAGGTTAGTAGTCAGGGTCAGGGTTAGTTTTTAGGTTAAGGTTAGGACTCAAATTATGGCTAGGGTTACTGTAAGTGTTTGGTTTAAGGTTAGGATGGTGTTTAGAGCTAGGGTGAGTGTTAGGATATGAGTCAGAGTCAGGGTTAGTATTCAGGTTAAGGTTGGACTCGAATTAGGGCTACGGTTAGGTCTAGGTGTAGTATTAGAATTTGGTTTAAGTTAAGGTTTAGTATTAGGGCTATTGCTTGGTTTTGATTTACTGCTAGGGTCAGGGTTAGGGCTAGTTTGGCGAGTAGCATTAGTGTTAATGCTAGTGTTTATGTTAAGTTTAGGCTTAGGGTTAGTGTTAGATTTAGAGTTAGGGATAGATCTAGGGTTACAGCTAGGAATAAGGACAGCACAAGGTTTATGGCTAGGGTTAGCGCTAGGGTTAGAGTTACAGTAATGAATAGGGTTAGAACTAGGGATAGGGCTAGTGTGAAAGTTAAAGTTAGTCTTAGGGCTAGGGTTAGGGTTAGGGATAGGGTTAAATTAGGGGTAGAATTAGGGCTAGGGTTATTGTTCAGCCTAGGCCTAGCATTAGGTTTAGGGTTAGGGTTAAGTTTAGGGTAAGGATTGGCATTATAGCTAGGTTTAGAGGTTGGGTGAGGGTTAGAATTAGGGTTAGGCCTATGGTTAGGGTTAGGGTTATGATTAAGGCTGGTTTTAGGTTTAGGATGAGGGCTAGGATTTGTTTTAGGGTAGGGCTAGGATTAGGGCTAGGACGAATATCAGGTCTAGAGTTATGGTTAAAGATAGAATTATGGTTATGTTTATGGATACAGGTAGTGTAAGGGTTATGTTTAATTTTAGGTCAGGTTTAGAGCTAGGGGTATTATTGGGGTCAGGGCCTTGGTTAGGGTTTGGGATAGGCTATGGTTTAAATTTAGGGCTTGAATTAGCATTATGTTAGGGTTAGGGTAATGATAGGTGAGGTTTAGGGTTTAGGTTTGGTTGAGGGTAGTGGATAGGGTTAGGATTAGGGATAGGGTTAGGTTTAGGCCTAAGGTTAGCATTAGTGTTAGGGTTATAGTTATGGCGATAGATAGGGTTAGAGCTAGGGTTAGGGCTAGGGTTATGGTTCTGATTAAGACTAGGGTTAGGGTTAGTGTTAGGGTTAAGGCTTGGTTTAGGTCTTGAATTAGGGCTAGGTTTTGTGTTAAGTTAGTGCTGGGGTTAGGGTTACAGCTACTGTAAGAACCAGGGTTACATTTAAAGCTAAATTTAGGTTTAAGGTTGGGGCTAGGTCTAGTGTTAGGTTTAGAGTTAGGCAAGGGTGATCTTTAGAAGTAGTTGTTAGTGTTATGGTCGGATTCAGTGTCAGGGTTAGTTTTGGGTTTAGCTTAAAACTCGAATTAGGGCTAAGTTTAGGGTTAGGCTTAGGGTTTGGTTTAAGTTAAGGGTTAGGTTTAGTGCTATATCTGGGATTTGTTTTAGGGCTAGGGCTAGGATTAGGGCTAGTTTTAGGATTAGCATTAAGGTTAGGCTAGTTTTAGGTTTAGGTTTAGGCTTAGGGTTAAAGATAGATTTAGAGTTAGAGTTAGATCTAGGTTAGGGCTAGGGCTAAGGATAGGGCTAGGGTTAGGGCTAGGACTATTGTTCCAGTAAGTTATAGGTTTAGAACTAGGGATGGGGCAAGAGTGAGAGTTAGAGTTAGTCTTAGGGCTAGGGTTAGGGCTAAGGTTAGGGATAGGCGTAAATTAGGGGTAAGCTTAGGGCTAGGGTTAGGGCTAAGATTAGGGCTAGGATTAGTGTTAGGGTTAGGCCTAAGATTAGAGTTAGGATTAGGATTAAGGCTAGGTTTAGGGCTAGGATAAGCCCTGGGGTTTGTGTTAGGGTTAGAGCTAGGATTAGGGCTAGTGCTAACGTCAGGTCTAAGGTTGCAGTTGCAGATAGATTAAGAATGTTTTATGGATAGGTCTAGTGTAATGGTTAGGTTTAGGGTTATAGTTTGTTTGAGGTTAGGGTTTAGGTTTAGGGCTCTAATTAGCTTTATGGTCAGGGTTAGGGTGATGATAGGTTTTTGTTAAGGGTTCAGTTTAGGTTTAGAGTAATTGATAAGGATAGGGTTAGCAATAGGTCTAGAGTTAGCATTAGGGTCAGGGTTATGGTTAGGATAATGGATATGGTTAGAGCTAAGCTTAGGGCTGGGTTTATGGTTAGAAATAAGTCTTGAGTTAGGGTTAGGGTTAGGGTTAGATCCAGGGTTAGGGTTAGGTTTATGTTTAGTGAAAGAGTTGGGTTTTGAGCTTGGTTTAGGGCTAGGGCGAGGGTTAGGTTTAGGGTTAGGTCTTGGATAAGATTACAGTATGGTTAGGGTTAGGATTAGGATTAGGGCTATGGTCATCTTTAGGGGTAGTGTTAGGGTTAGTGTAATGGATACTATTAGATGTAGGTTTAGGTTAATGGTTAGAGTTAGATTGAGGTTTAGGCTTATGTTTAGGGCTATGGTTATGGTTAGGTTTATGATAAGCGATAGGGTTTGAGCTAGGGTTAGGTCTATGGTGAGGGTGAGGTTTAGGCTTAGGTCTAGGATTAGTTTTTTGGTTAGGTTTAGATTTAGGGTTAGGCCTAGGGTTATCAGTAGAGGTAGGGTTATGTTTAGGGTAATGGGTATCTTTAGAGCTGGGTTTAGTGCTAGAGTTAAGGTAAGGATTAGGGCTAGGTTTAGTGTTAGATTTAGGGATAGGTGTAGGTTTATGTTTAGGGTAAGGGTTAGGTTTTGAGCCAGGGTTAAAACTAAGGCGAGGATTAGGGTAGGGTTTTGGCTACGGTTTGTGTTAGGTTTATGCCTAAGGCTAGGTTAAGGCCTAGGATAAGATATAGGTTTTGTGTTAGGTTTAGGCCTAGGGTTAAGGCTATGGGTAATATAAGAGCTAGGGTTATGATTAGGGCTAGTATTAGGGTTAGAGTTATGGCTAGGTCTAGTGTTAGGTTTAGATGATTGTTAGGCTCAGTTTTAGAGATAGGTTTACTGTTAAAGGCATGGTCAGTGTTCAGGTTAGAGTTAGGGTTAGGGTGAAAGCCAGAATTAGGACAAGGTTAGGTTTAGGGGTAGGGTTAGTGTTTGTTTTAGGTTAAGGGTTATTGTTAGGGCTAGGACTAAGTTTTGTTTAGGTCTAGGGCTAGAGTTATTGCTAGATTTAGGATATGGTTTAGGTTTAGGGCTAGTGTTAGGGTAAAGTTTATGTATAAGGTTACTTACTATAAGGCTTGTTTCAGGGTTCGGTTTAGGGTTAGGTTCAGGTTTAGACCTATAATTAGTGTTAGTGTCAGAATAAGGGTGAAGGATAGGGTTAGGTTTAGGGTTAGGTCTAGATTTATATTTGGGCAAAGGTTAGGGTTTTAGCTAGGATTAGGGTCAAGGCAAGGGTTAGGGTTAGGGCTAGGTCTAGGGTTATGGTTCAGGTTATGCTTAGAACTAGGTTTTGTGTGAGGTTTGGGGCTATCATTAGGGCTATACGTAACGTGAGACCTAGAGTTAGGATTATGGCTAGGTCTATTGTTAGGGTTATGTCTAGATTTTGGGTTAGCATAAAATTTAGAGCTAGGATTTGTGTTATAGAAAGGGACAGTGTTTGGGTTACGGTTATTTACAGAATTAGAACAGGCTTAGGTCTAGAGGAAGAGGTAGTGTTTGGGTTAGGTTAAAGGTTATTGTGAGGGCTAAGGCTAGGTTTTTGTTTTGGTCTAGAGCTAAACTTAACGGTAGATTTGAATTAGGTTTAGATCTAGGGATAACGGTAGGGTTAGGGTTAGGTATAAGTTTATCAGTAGGGCTAGTGTTAGGGTTTGATTTAGGGTTACGGTCAGGTTTAGACCTCTGGTTTGTGTTATGGTGAGAATAAGGGTATGGGTTAGGTTTAGGGTTTTGGATAGGTTTAGAGCTAGAATTAGATCTAGGGTTAGGACAATTAATAGGGTTAATATTTGTTCAGCCTAAGAATTAGGAATAGGTCTAGGGTTACCATTAAGGTTAGGGTTTTGCTTAGGGTAAGGGATAGGGTTAGACATAGGTTTAGGGCGAGGGTTTGGGTTATGGTTAGAGTTAAAGCTAGGATTAGGTCTCAGATTAGGGCTAGTTTTTGTGTGAGGTTTAAGGCTAGGGTTAGGGCAATGACAAATATAAGAACTAGGGTTACAATTAGGGTTAGGTTAGGGATAGGTCAGTGTTAGGTTTAGGTTTAAAGTTAGATTGATATTTATAACTAGAGATAGTGTTAGGATATGAGTCAGGTCAGGGTTAGTTTTACGGTTAGGGTTAGGACTCGAATTAGGGCTAAGGTTACTGTTAGGGTTTGGTGTAAGTTTAGGGTGCTGTTTAGAGCTAGGGTGAGTGTTAGGTTATGAGTCAGGTTCCGGGTTATTTTTAAGGGTAGGATTATGACTTCAATTAAGGCTAGGGTTAGTTCTAAGTGTAATTCTAGTGTTTGGTTTAAGTTACGGTTTAGTGTTAGGCCTGTTGCTCAGTTTTGTTTTAGTGCTATGGTTAGGGTTAGGGCTAGTTTTATGATTAGCTTTAGTGTTAGGGCTAGGGTTATGGTTTGGGTTAGGATTAAGACTAGGTTTAACACTAGGATTAGGGATATGTTTTTTGTTAGGTTTAGGGCAAGAATTAGGGTTATGGCTCATGTCAGGTCTAGGTTTACAGTTAGGGAGAGTGTAGGGGTTAGGTTTATGGCTAGGTCTACTTTAAGTGTTGCGTTTAGGGGAAGGGTCAGGTTTAGAGATAGCCATATTATTAGGGTCATGGTCAGGCTTTGGGTTTGGGTTAGGATAAGGTTTAGGTTTAGGGCTCAAATTAGCATTAATGTTAGAGTTAGGGTTAGGGTAATGGATAGGGTAAGGATTAGGGTAAGGGTAATATGTAGGGTTAGAGCTAGAGTTACGCCAAGTTAAGGTTAGGATTAGGACTAGGGTTAAGGTTAGGATTAGGTTTAGGCCAAGCGTTAGTGTTAGCATTAGGTTATATTTAAGGTTTCAGGATTGAGCTAGGATTTGCACTAGGACAAGGTTTAGGGTTAGAGTCAGGGTTAGGGTTAGGGCTAGGGTTAGCATTAGGATTAGGGTTATGGTTAGGGTAATATATAGAGTTAGAAGTAGGCTTTGGCTTATGGTTATGGCTAGTTTTAGCGTTAGTGATACGGCTAGGTCTAGGTAAGTGTTAGGTTTTCTGTTAGAAAAAGGTTTCGATCTAGGGTTTGTGTTCGGGTAAGAGTCAGTGTTTGGGTTATGGTTAGGTTTATGATTAGGTCCAGCATTAGGACTAGGGTTAGTTCTAGGGGTAGAGTTAGTGTTTGGGTTAGGTTAAGTGTTGTTGTTAGGACTTAGGGCTAGGTTTTTGTTTAGGGCTATGGCTAGAGTTATCACTAGATGAAGGATTAGGTGTAGATCTTGGTCTATTGTTAGGGTTAGGTATAGGTATAGGATTAAAGGTAGCACCAATGTTAGCGGTCAGTTAGGGTTAGGGTCAAGTTTAGACCTATGGTTAGTATTAGGGTCAGAATAAGGGTCAGGGTTAGATTTAGGGTTTTGGATAGGGATAGAGCTATATTGAGAGCTAGTGTTAGGACTAGTAATCGAGTTAGGTTTTGGGTTAGGCTAAGGATGAGGTTAAAACTATGTAGTTTTATGGTTAGAGTTTGGCTTAGGGTAAGGGACAGGGTTAGTCCTAGGGTTAGGGCTAGGCTTAGGGTGAGGGTTAGGGTTAGAGCTAGGGTTAGAGTTAAAGGTAGTGTTAGGGCTCTGATTAGGGCTAGGTTTGGTGTTATCTTTAGGTCTATGGCTAATGTAAGAACTAGGGTTACAATTGGGGTGCTAGTTTTAGGGTTATTGTTACATCTAGGTCTAGTATTAGGTTAGCTTTAGGGTTAGGGTTATGTTTAGGATAATGGATAGTTTAGGGTTAGGAATTGTGTTAGGGTTAGGCTGAGGGTTAGATTTGGGGTTAGGGTTCGGGTTAGGGTATTGGATAGTGTTAGATCTAGGGTTAGGTCTAGGGTTTTTGTTAGGGTTAGGTTTAGGTTTAGTGTAAGGAATTCAGTTAGGATTAGGTTTAAGGTAAGGGTTAAATCTACATTTAGGGTTAGAGATAGGGGTAAAGCTAGTGTTTGGGCTCAGATTAGGGCTAGGTTTTGGGTTTTGATAGGGCTAGTGTTAGTGATATGGCTAATGTAAGAACTACGGTTATGATTGGGGCTAATTTTAGGGTTACAATTAGGACTAAGTCTAGTTTTAGGATTAGGTTTAAGTTTAGGGTGATGTTTTGAGCTACAATTAATGTTAGGTTCAGAGTCATGTTCAGGGTTAGTTTTAGGTTAGGGATAGGACTTGAATTAGGGGTAGGTTAGGACTAGATGTAGGGTTAGGATTTGGTTTAAGTTAAGGATTAGGGTTATTGCAATAGCTCGGTTATGTTTTAGGGCTAAGGCTAAGGTTATGGTAAGGGATAGGGTTAGAACTAGAAATAGGGCCAGGCAAGAATTAGATTTAATCTTAAGGCTATGGTTAGGATTAGGGTTAGGGCTAAACTAGGCCTAGGAATAGGTCTAGGATTAGTGTTACACTTATGCCTAATTTTAGGGCTATGTTTAGGGTTAGGTTTAGGGGAAGAGATGGGGTTATAGCTAGGTTTAGGGCTAGAGAGATGATTAGAATTAGGTTTAGAGATACGGATAGGATTGGATTAGGATTAAGGCTAGATTTGGTGTTAGGATGAGTGCTACGGCTTTTGTTAGGTTTAGGGCAATTTTTAGGGATAGGGATAATGTGAGGTTTAGGGTTATGGCTAGGGGTAGATATAGGGTTAGTTTCATGGCTACGTCTTTTATAAGGATTAGGTTTAGGGTAAGGATCAAGTTTAGAATTAGGTGTTTTTTAAGATCAGCTTCAGGTTTCGGTTATGGGTTAGGTTAAGTTTTAGGGTAGGGCTCAAATAAGGGTATTGTTAGAGTTAGGATTAGGGTAATGGATAGGTTTAAATTTAGGATTCAGGTTAATTTTAGGATAATGGGTATGGTTAGGGTTAGTTATACGGTTAGGGTTAGGCCTAGGGTTAGCTTTTGTGTTATGGTTATTGTTAGGGCAATGGATAGCATTAGAGCTAGGGTGTGGGCTAGTGTTTTGGTTAGGATTAGGGCTAGAGTTAGGGTTAGGGTTAGGGCTAGGGCGAGGGTTAGTGTTTGGGTTAGGTTTAGGATATAGATTAGGTTTTGAACTAGGTTTAGTGCTAGGGTGAGAGTTAGGTTTAGTGTTATGTCTAGGGTTAGATTTACAGTTAAGGTTAGGGTTAGAGTTAGGGTTAGGTCTAAGGTTACCTTTAGAGTTAGGTTAATGGATAGGATTAGATGTCAAGTTAGGATTAGGGGTAGTTATAGGTTTCTGGTTAGTGTTAGGGTTTGGGCTACGGTTAATTAGAGTATAGTTTAAGATTTGATCTAGGGTTAGGGCTAAGATGAGGGTTAGGTTTAGGTTTAGGTCTAGGATTAGGTTTACAGTTAGAGTTAGAGCTAGGGTTATCATTAGGATTAGGGTTAGGTTTATTGTAATGGATAATTATAGAGATAGTATTAGGGCTAGTATTAACATTATGGTTAGGGCTAGGGTTAGCATTAGGTTTAGCGATAGGGCTAGGTTTATGTTTAGAGTTAGGGTTAGGGTTTTAGCTAGGTTTAGGTCTAAGTGGAGGGTTAGCATTAGCGTGAGGGATACGATTAGTGTTAGGGTTATGCTTAGAGCTAGGTTTAGGCCTAGGATTAGGGCTATATTTTGGTTAGGTTTAGATCTAGGGTTAGGGCTATGGGTATATAAGAACTAGGGTTATGATTAGGGGTATGGCTATGTCTAGTGTTAGGTTTCTGTTTTGGTTATGATCAGTTTTAAAGCTAAGTTGGTGTTAGTGTCAGCGTCTGTATTTGGATTAGAAATAGGGTTAGGGATAGAGCTTAAATTAGGATTGGTTAGGTCTAGATGTAGGGTTAGTGTTGGGATAGGTTAAGGGTTATCATTAGGGCCAGGGCTAGGTTTTTGTTCTGTCGTGGGTGAGAGATGGCTAGATTTGTGATTAAGTTTATGTCTAGGGCTAGTGTTAGTGTTAGGTTTAGGTATAGGTTTACAGGTAGGGCTAATGTGAGAGTTTGGTTTAGGGTTAGGATCAGGGCTAGGGTTAGTGTTATGGTAATGGTTATAACTAGAATGATGGCTAGGATTAGGCCTAGTAATAAAGTTAGGATTTGTGTTAAGCTAAGGATTCGGGTTAGGACTAGGGTTAGCATTAAGTTTAGGGTTTGGCTTAGGATAAGGGATAGGATTTGTAGTAGGGTGAAGGTTAGGGTTAGGGCTAGTATTAGGGTTAGGTTCACGTATAGGTTTATTTCTAGTGCTAGTGTTAGGGTTCGCTTTAAGGTTAGGTCAGGTTTGGACCTATGGTTACTGTTAGGGTCAGAATAAGTGTCAGGTTTGGGTTATGGTTACAGCTAGAATGAGGGCTAAGGTTAGGACTACTGATAGGTTTAGGGTTTGAATTAAATTAAGGATTAAGACTAGTGTTAACATTAGGTTAGGGTTAATTTAGGGTAAGGGATAGGGTTAGAGCTAGGGTTAGGGCTATGTTTAGGGTTAGGGTTAGGGCTAGTGTGAGAGTTAGTGTAAGAATTAAAGCTAAGGTTAGCTCTCAGTTTAGAGCTAGGTTTAGGATAGAGTTAGAGCTAGGGTTAAAGTTACAGCCAATGTATGGACTAGGGTTACGATTTGGGCTAGTTATAGGATTAGGGTTAGGACTAGGTCTAGTATTAGGATAAACTACCGGAAAATTGACCCTAGACACAATCCTAAATTTAACAGCATAGCCCTAACCCTAACTCAAACCCTAAACCTAACCCTAAACCTAAACATAATCATAGCCCTAATCCTAACCCTAAACCAAAATCTAACCCTAACCCTATCCCTAACCCTATATCTAACCCTATCCATTATCCTAACCCTAAACCTAATCTTAATGATAACCCTAGCCCTAACCCTAACCCTATCACTAACTAGACCATAATCCTATCCCTAGATCTAACTCTAAAACTAAACCTCTCCCTAGCCTTAATTCTAGCTCAAAAACAAACCGTTACACTGAACATAACCCTAAACCTAACCCTGGTTCTAAACCTAATCCTAACCATGACTCAAGACCTATTCCTAACATTAACCCTAGTTCTAACCTAAGCTCTACTTTGACACACTACCATAACCATAACTCTTATCCTAATGCTAATGCTAATTCTAATCCTAACCCTAACCCTATTGCTAATGCTAACCTTAACAGTTACCCTAAACCTAACCAGAACCCTAAACTAAACCCTATCATTACCCTAACTCTAACCCTAATGCTAATTTGAGCCCTAAACCGAAATCCTAACTTAAACAAAACCTTAACCTTGACCCTAACCTTAAAATTTCCCCTAGCTCTAAACCTGACCCTTACCCTATGCCTAAAACTTACACTAGATGTAGACCTAAACTTAACCCTAAAATTATCTTTAACCATAACCCTAGACCTGATATTAGCCCTATCCCTAATCCTAGCCCTAAAAAACAACAACAACAACAACAACAACAAAAAAAAAAACCCACTAGCCATCATCCTAGCCCTTCTCCTAGCCTTAATCATAACCATAACTCTACACCTATCCCTATCCCTATGCTAGCCTTAACCCTAGCTCTAAACCTAGCTATAATGTCATCCCTAATCCTAAACATAAACCTAACCATAACCCTATCACTAGGCCTAAACTGAACACTAACTCTAGCCCTAATCCTGGCCTTAACTTAACCCTTATCCAAATCCTAACCCTAATCCTAGCCCTAAGACAAACTCTAACTCTCACACTAGCCCTATTCCTAGTTCTAACCCTATCCCTTACTGTAACTCTAAACCTAGCCCTGACCTTAGCCCTAACCCTTTCCCTATCTGTAGTCCTAGCCTAACCCTAGATCTAAGCTTAACTCTAAATATAACTGTAACCATAAGCCTAAGCCTAACACTAACAGTAGACCTAACCCTAATACTCATCATAAAACTAGTGCTAACCCTAACCATGGAACTCAAACAAAACCGAGCAATAGATATAACCCTAAACCTTAACTTACAACATACCCTAAATTACACCTAGAACAAATCCTAGCCCTAATTCGAGTCCTAACCCTAATCTTAAAACTAACCCTGACTCTCGCTTATACCCTAACACTCACCCTAGCTCTAAAACACCACTCTTACCTTAAACCAAACCCTAACACTAGTCCTAGCCCTAATTTGAGTCCTAATCCTAAAACTAACCCTGTCCCTGACACCTACCTAACAATAACCCTAGCTCAAAATTCATCCTAAACTTAAACCTAACCATAACACTGATCGTAAACACTAACCCTAAATCTAACTAAATTGTAAACCTGATTCTTACATTATTCATTGCCCTAACCCTAGCCCAAATGCTAACACAAATCTAGCCATAATCTGAGCCGTAAACCTAGCTTTAACACTAACCCTAATCCTAACCCTACCCCTAACACTAGCTCTAACTCTATCCCTAAACCTAACCAAAACCGTAATGATAATAATAATAATAATAATAATAATAATAATAATAATAATAATAATAATAATGGTAACCCTAGAACTATCCCTAATCCTTAGGATAATCAAAACCCTAAACCTATTAGTAGTCCAAAACCTAGCCCTCATTTGAGCTATAACCTATCCCAAACCCTAACGCTAACCCTGACCCTTATTCTGACCATAACACTAACCCTAGGTGTAAATCTGATTCTAACCCTAGACCAAACCTTAACACTAGCCTTACCAGTAAACTTATACTAAACCTGACTCTACCACAAGTCCTAGACCTAAACCTAATCCTAAATGTAGCCTTAACTCTAGCCCTAGACCTAAACAAAAACCTAATTTTAGCCCTAAAAATAAGCCTTAACCTAATGCAAAGTCTAACCCTACCCCTAGACATAAACCTAGTCCTAATTATGGCTTTAACCTTAACCCTAACACTAACCTGAACATGGACCCTGCATTTAACAATAAGCTAACTCTAACCTGGCCCTAACTGAAAATCTAAACCTAACACTAGACCTTGGCATAACCCTAACACTCCAAGTAGCCCTAATCATAATCCTAGCTCTTACATTACCATAGCCCTAACCCTACACCTTAACCTAACACAAAACCTAGAGTGAATCCTAGGCCTAAACCTAGCCATAGGTGTAACACTCATCCTAACCCTAGCCCTAATCCTAACCCTAACTATAGCCTTAGTCCTAAATTTACTCAATGCCTATCTCTTGCAGTAAATATAAACTTAGACTTATCCCTAACTCTAACACTAACCCTATCCCTAACACTAAACTTAACCCTATCCCTAAACCTAGCTCTGAACATAAACATTACCCTAACCCTAACCCTAACCCTATTGATAACCCTAGCCATAACCCTAACCGTAACACTAACCCTAAACGGAAAAATAACCCTAGACTTAACACTAAACCTAACACTTTCCATAGCCCTAACTCTAGCTCAAACCCTATCCTGTAGTAGAAACCTAAACCTACCCATGCCTTAACCTTAACCCTAAAACAAAATCTAACCTAAACCTCAACCTAAACTTACATATAACATATCCATTACCCTAACCCTTATCCTAACCCTAATGATAAACGTAGAGCTAACCCTAACCCTAAACCTAAACCTACCGTAATCTTATCCCTAGACCTAATGCTGAACCTAACCCAAAACTTAGCCTTTGCTCTAACTCTATCTCAAACCCTAATCCTTATGGTAAACAAACCCTAGCCCAAACCCTAACCCTAATCCTAGCCCTAATCCTAACCACAACCATAGCCCAAACCCTAGTTCTAACTCTATGCATTACCCTAATCATAACCCTAAACCTTATGCTAACCCTGGCTCTAATAACCTTAAATCTACCTTTATCCCTAGCTCTGATTCTAACCTGAACCCTCAACCTAGCCCTAACACTTACTAAATCCATGAGCCTTACCCTTAACCTAACGGTAGGAAAACACTAAGCCTAATACTAACCCTAACCCTAGCCCTAACCCTAATATTAACCATAACCCTTGACCTAAACCTAAACCTAACTCTAGCCTTAGCACTAACCCTAGCTTAAACCCTAACCCATATCCTAATCTTAACCCTAACCCAAACCCTAGCCTTAACCTAACCCTAACCCTAACTCTAGCCCTAATCCTAAACATAATCCTAGCCCTAACCATAGCTCTAAATTGATCAATTACCCAAAAAATAACCATAAAACTAATGCTAACCCTAGGCCTAACCCTAACCCTATCCATTAACCTAAAACTAACATGAACCCTAAACCTAACCTGAAGACAAAACATAACCCTATCCCTTACACTAACCCTAACTCTAACCCTAATGCTAATTTGAATGCTAACCCTAAACCTCAACCTAATCCAAACCCAAAACCTGACCTGACCATTATAATACCCCTAGATCTAAACCTGAATCTTACCCTAAACCTAACTCTGAATATAGACCCAGCCATAAACCTTACCCTAAACCTATCCCTAACTGTAACTGTAGACCTGATATTATCCCTAGCCCTAATTATTGCCACAAACCTAACACAAATGCTAGCCCTCATTCTAGCCCTAAACCTAGTCTTGATCCTAACCCGAACCCTAACTCTAGCCCTATCCCTAATTTTATCCTTCACCCTATATCTGAACCTAGATATAACCTCAACCCTTCCCCTAAATCTAACCCTAATTCTAACCCTAGATTAAATCCTTACACTAATCCTAGACCTGATCCTAGCTCTAATTTAGCCCTAACCCTAATCCTAACACTAGCACTAATACTAACTCTAACTATCACCCTAGCCATATTCCTAGTTCTAACCCTATCCCTTAGCATAACCCCAACACTTGCTCTACCCTTAGCCCTAAACCTAACCCTAACATTAACCCTAGATCTAACCATAACTCTATAACTAACCCCAACTGTAAACCTAAACCTCACATTAAATCTAGCCCTAAAACTAACTCTAATCCTAAAACTAGCTCTAACCTAGTCCTAGCCTTAAAAAAATCGAGCTATAGCCCTAACTCTAACCCTTAACTTAAACCAAAACCTAACCTTGACCCTAATTCTGACCCTAACACTAACTATAGCTCTCAGATAACCCTAAAATTATACCTAACACTAAAACTACTCTTACCGCTACCCTAACCCTAAAAGTAGCCCTAATCACAACCCTAGTTCTTACGTTAGTTGTAGCCCTAATCCTAGACCTAACCTAACCCAAAACCTAGCACTAATCTGAGACCTACACCTGTTTTAATCCTAACCCTAACCAGAGCCCTAACCATTACCATAAACCTAAACCTAACACTAAAACTTGCCCTAACCCTAAACTTAACCCTAGCCTTAATCCTAATCATAATCCTAGCCCTAACCCTAGCTCTAACCCTATCCATACCCTAACCATAACCCTAACCCTAATGCTAATTCTAGGATAACCCTAATCCTATCTCAAACCCTAACTTTGTCCATTACCCTAAACCTAACCTTAAATTAAACCTAACCATAAACATTACCCTAACCTTAATAATAACCCTAATGCTAATGAAAGCCCTGATCCTAAACCTTAACCTTTCTCAAACCTTAATCATGACAGTGACCCTAATAATAACCCTGTCTCTATACCTGACCCTAACCCTCAACCTAAACCTTACACTAGCACTAGACATACACCGAGCCCTAAAACTAAACTTAACCATAAACCTAGACCTGACATTAGCCATAGCACTAATTCTAACCCTAACCCTAACACAAAACCGAACCTTAATCCTAGCCCTAAACCAGGACCTAATCCTAGCCCTAAACCTAGCCTTCAGACTAACTCTAACCCTAACCCTAGCCCTAACCCTATATTGTACCTTGCCCTACACCTAGCTATAACATCATACCTTACACTAATCCTAACCCTATCCCTAACCCTAAACGGAGGCCTAGCCCTAACACTAACCCTAGCTCTAATCCTTGCACAAATTTAGTCCTAAACCTAACCCTAACTGTAAACCTAACCCTACCTCTCACCCTAGCATTAACCCTAGTTCTAAATCTATCCCTCACCATAATACAAACCCTGAACCTAAACGTAACGCAACCCCATTCCTACTTTCGCCCTAGCCCTATACCTAGACCTAACTCTAACCTCAATCATACCCTAATTCTTAGTCTAAACCTCACCCTAACACTAGCGCTAACCCTAATGTTAATTGGAAAACTAGCCCTAACCCTAGACCTAGCACTCAAACAAAACAGTGTCATAGGTTAAATTTAGGCCTAGGGTTATGGTTAAGGTAATGGATACGGTTAGAGATAGGATTAGGGCTAGGGTTATGATTTTGATTAGGGCTAGGTTTAGGATTAGGTTTAGGGCTAAAACTCGGGTTAGGGCTTGGTTTTGGACTAGGTTTGGGGTTAACAGTGCTAGGGTTAGGGGTAAGGCTAATGTAAGTACCAGGTTACAATTAGGGTTAAATTTAGGGTTAGGGTTAGAGGTAGGTCTAGTTTAGGTTTAGTGTTAGGGTGATGTTTAGACTAGGGTTAGTATTGTAGTCAGAGTCAGGGAAGTGTTAATTCTAGTTTTCAGCTTAAAACTAGAATTAGCGCTTAGTTTAGGGTTAGGGTTAAGGGTTCGCTTAGGTTAAGGGTTAGGGTTAGGGCTATGGCTTGGTTTTATTTTAGGGCTAGTGTTAGATTTAGAGTTAGGGTTAGTCTTAGGATTAGGTTTTGATTTAGAGTTAAAATTAGATCTAGGTTAGGGCTAGAGCTAATGATAGGGCTAGGGTTAGGGCTTGGATTAGGGTTCCGGTAAGGAATAGGGTTCGAACCAGGGATTGGGCTATGGTGGGAGTTAGATTTAGTCTTAGGGCTAGGGTTAGGGCTAGGGTTAGGAATAGGACTAAATTAGGGCTAAGATTATGGCTAGGGTTAATTTTGGGGTTAGGCCTAAAGTTAGGTTTAGGGTTAGGATTAATGCTTGGTTTAGGGCTAGGATAAGGGCTGGGGTTTGTGTTAGGTTTAGGACTAGGATTAGAGCTATGGCTAATGTCAGGTCTAAGGTTAGGGTTGGGGATAGTTTTAGGATCTGGGTTATGGCTAGGTCTAGTGTAAGTGTTAGGTTTAATGTAAATTCAGCTTTAGAGCTAGGAGACTTATTAGGGTCATGGTCATTGTTAGAGTTTGCTTGAGGTTAGGGTTTATGGTTAGGGCTTGAGTTAGCACTAGGGTGTGGTTTAGGTACTGATAGGGTTTTGTATAGTGTTTACATTAAGTTTAGGGTAATTGATAGGGTTAGGGTTAGTGATAGGCTTAAGTTTAGGCCTAGGGTTCGCATTAGGGTAAGGGTTATGGTTACTATAATGCATGGAATTAGAGATAAGTTTAGGGCTAGGTTTCTAGTTATGAATAGGTCTTGAATTAGCGTTAGGGATAGGGTTAAAACTAGGGTTAGGCTTAGGTTTATGTTTAGCAAAAGGATTAGGTTTTGAGCTAGGGTTAGGTTTAGGGTGAGGGTTAGGTTTAGGGTTACTTCTAGGGATAAGATTATAGTACTCATAGGGTTAGGGTTAGGATTAGGGCTAGTGATATCATTAGGGATAGGGTTAGGTTTAGGGTAATTTATACATTTAGATGTAGATTTAGGGCTTTGTTTAATGTTAAATTGAGGTTTAGGCTTAGAGTTACGGCTATGGTTATGTTTAGGTTTATAGTAAGGGTTAGGGTTTGAGCTAGGGTTAGGTCTATGGCAAGTGTGAGATTTAAGGTTAGGTCTAGGGTTAGTTTTCCAGTTAGATTTAGGTTTAGCATTAAGCCTAGAATTATCAATAAGTTTAGGTTTAGGTTTAGAGTAATCAGTTGGTTTAGAGCTAGGTTTAAGGCTAGGGTTAAGGTTAGGATTAGGGCTAGTGTTAGGGTTAAATTGAGGGATAGGTGTAGGTTTATATTTAGAATAATGTTTAGGCTTTGAGCTAGGATTAGGATTAACACGAGAGTTAGGTTAGGGTTAGAACTAGGGTTTGGGTTAGGGTTATGCTTAAGGCTTGATTTAGGCTTAGGATTAGCTGTAGGTTTTGTGTTAGGTTTAGGGCTAGGGTTAGGGCTATGGGTAATGTAAGAGCTAGGGATATGTTGAGGGCTAGTTGTAGGATTAAGGTTATGGCTAGGTCTAGTGTTAGGTTTAGATTTTTGGTAGGGTCAGATTTAGAGACAGGTTTAGTCTAAAGGTAGAGTCGGTGTTTGGGTTAGAGTTAGTGTTAGGGTTACATCCAGAATTAGGACATTGTTAAGTCTAGGGTTAAATTAGTGTTATTGTTAGGGCTAGGGCTAGGTTTATGTTTAGGTCTAGGGGAAGAGTTCAGGCTAGATTTAGGATTTGCTTTAGGTCTAGGGCTAGTGTTAGTGTTTGGTCTAGGGTTAGGGTCAGCTTTAGACCTAGGGTTAGGGTCAGAATAAGTGTCAGGGTTAGCGTTAGAGTTTGGTATATGGTTATAGCTAGAATGGGGTTAGAGTTATGGTTAGAGCTAGGGTTAAGGTAAGGGATAGGCCTAGTATTATGGTTAAAGCTATTGTTTGGGCTTGGATTAGGTGTAAAATTTGTGTTAGGGTTAGGGCTATGGTTAGGACAATGACTAATGTATGAACTAGGGTTATGATTAAGGCTAGTTTCAGGGTTAGGTTAAGGCTAGATATAGTGTTAAGGTTAATTTAAGGTTAGGGTGGTGTTTTGAGCTAGGATTAGTGTTAGGGTCAGTGTCAGGGTCAGGGTTAGTTTTAGAGTTAGTTTTAGGGTTAGTTGTAGGGTTAGGGTTTGATTTAAGTGAAGGGTTAAGATTAGGGCTATGGCTTGGTTTTGGTTTATGGCTAGGGCTAGGGATAGGGCATATTTTAGGATTAGCATTATGGTTAGGGGTAGTGTTAGGGTTTGGTTTAGGCTTATTTTATTTTATTTTTTTTTCTTTTTTATGATTTCTCATCCTACTTTAAAATCCTAATCAAATTATTGTGTGATTATTTCCCCTCTACCTTACGTGTAATTTTAGTGAGTGTGTAAAGAAGCACTTGGAGCCAGGTGTGGTGACACATGCCTGTAATCCCAGTGGCTTGGAAGGCTGAGACAGGATGATCACAATTTTAAAGCCAGCCTCAACAATTTAGTGAGGCACTAAGCAACTTAGTGAGACCCTACCTCAAAAAAATAAAATAAAATAAAAATGGACTGGTGGATGTGGCTCAGTAGTTAAATGCCTCTGGGTTCAATCCCTGGTATAAAAAAAAAAAAAAAAAAAAAAAAAAAAAAGCACTTGGAGTCTGTTGGATAATCCCTGAGATCTAGAGAATCCAATTTTCAAAAAAAATCTCTGCCTAATTTAATGATTAGGGAGATAATCAATGGCCTCCAGATACGTTTCTTGCCTCTCTAATTCTTTTCTTGCACAAAGTTATTCTCCTGTTTTCATGATATTATTTTGACTTTCCAAATCCAAGGGCAACTTTTGCTCTAACAATTCTGGCTTTGAACTTCCTGCATAGTTTCTTGTTTAAAACAATTTAGAGCCTTGGGTATTTAGGGCTATCTCTTTTGATTACGTTTTTTTTTTTTTTTTTTTTTTTTTAGGAAAAAAAAAACATAATAGTATTTTATTTGTAAAGTAATGCAGAAAGTCTCCTGAGGTCACCTAAAATTTTTGCAAGGAATTTGTTTCTTTTTTTTTTAATTTTTTTTTATTGGTTAAAAACATTATAAAGCTCTTGACATATCATATTTCATACATTAGATTCAAGTTGGTTATGAACTCCCAATTTTAACCCAAATACAGATTGCAGAATCACATCAGTTACACACCCACGTTTTTACATATTGCCATACTAGTGACTGTGATTTAGGTTTAGATTTAGACTTAGGCTTAGATATAGAATTAGGAATAAGGCTAAGGATAGAACTAGGGCTAGGGCTATGGAAAGAGTTTGAGTTAGTCTTATGGCTAGGTTTAGGGTTAGGTTAGGATTAAATAAAGGCTAGGATTAATACTAGGCTTTGTGTTAGGCCTAGGTTTAGGGAGAGGGTTAGGGTTAGATTTAGGTTTATGGTTAGTTTTGGGGTATAGGATGAGGTTATATGTAGGTTTACGGCTAGGATGAGGAATAGAACTAGGGTTAGGGCTCAGTTTATGGTTCAGGCTAGGATTAAGCCTAGGTTTAGTGCTAGGATTATGACTAAACCTAATTACAGGTCTAGTGTTATGGTTAAAAATTGTTTTAGGTTTTGGTTTATGGCTACGTCTAGTGTAAGGTTTAGATTTAGAGTTAGGTTCAGGGTTAGGTTAGCCATAACCCTTGCCATATCCTTAGTTCTAGCCTTCACCCTAGACCTAACCCTACTTCCAAATTTAACCCTAACACCTAGCCTAAGCCTAACACTAACACTAGCCCTAACCCTAATCATAGGACTAAAACAAAAAATAGTGTTAGCCCTAACTCTAAACCTTAACTTAAACCAAACTCTAACACTACTATTAGATCTAACCCTAGCCCTATATCGAGTCCTAACCCAAACCCTAAAACCATCCCTGATGCTGACTCATATCCAAATACTCACCCTAGCTCTAAACACTACCCTCACCTTAAACTGAACCCTAACAGAAACCCTAGCCCTAATTCGAGTTTTAACCCTAACCCTAAAACTAAGCCTGACCTTGATTCCTATTCTAACATGAAACCTAGCTAAAAATATCACACTAACCTTAAACCTAACCCTAACACTAAAACTAACCCATACCCTAACACTAAAACTAACACTAAAGGTAACCCTAGTTCTTACATTAGCCAATGCCTTAACCCTAGCCCTAACCCTAACACAAAACCTATGCCTAATCCGAGTCCTTAACCTAGTTTTAACCCTAACTCTAACCATAAACTAGCTCTAAACCAATCCCTTACTTAAGCAACACCTTAAACCTAAGGGTAACCCTAGACCTATCCCTAATCCTTAGGCTAACCAAAACACTAACCTTATTAATAGCCCTTACCCTTGCCCTCATTCTAGATCTAACCCTATCCAAAACCCTAACACTAACCCTGACCCATTTACTGACCTCACCATTAATCTTAGGTCTAACCCTAACCATAACCCTAAACCCAAACCTACTGTAATCCTATCCCTAGACCTAATCCTGAACCTAACACTGAGCCTAGCACTAACCATAGCTCAGAACCTAACCCTTACACTAAACATAACCTTAACCTAACACTAGTTCTAACCCTCACCCTAACCCTAAATCAAGACCTAATTCTAACCATAACACTTGGCCTAAACTTAAGTCTAACTGTATCATTAACCTGAACATAATCCTTACCCTAATGTTAAAAAGGCATAACCCAAAACATATCACTATCGCCAAACTTATCAATTACCCTAAACTTACCCTGAACCCTAGACCTAATGCAATCATTACCCTAACCCTAACTCTAATGATAATTTGAGCCCTAACCCTAAACTCAAACCTAAACCTAACCCTAACACTGACACTGACCCTAATAAATCTCCTAGCTCTAAACCTCACTCTTACCCTATACCTAACCCTTATACTAGACTTAGCCATAAAACTAACCCCAAAACTATCCCTAAGCATAAACCTAGGCCTTATATTAGCCCTAGTCATGATACTAGCCCTAACCCTAACACAAACCCTAGCCCTTATCCTAGCCCTAAACATAGCCATAATTATAATCCTAACCATAACCCTAGGCCTAACTCTAACACTACCCCTAGCCCTAATCTTAGATCTAATTTAGCCCTATCCCTAAACTTAACCCTAACCCTACCCCAAAGACTAACTCTAACTATCACCTTAGTCCTAACACTAGTTCTAACCCTATACTTTACTGGAACCATAATCCTAGCCCAAACAATAGGTCTAACACTAGCCCTATTCATAGCCCTAGCAGCAACAATAGATCTAACCCTATCTCTAAATCTAAACATAAACCTTAGCTTAAACCTAAACCTAACACTAGCCCTAACTCTAAGGCTAATCCTAAAACAAGCTCTAACCCTAGCCCTAAAACAAAACCAAGCCATAGACCTAAACCTAACCCTTAATAAAAACTAAGCCCTATCCCTACACTTAGCCATAACTCTATCCATAATTCGAGTTCTAAGCCAAACCCTAAAACTAACCCTGACCCTGACTATGACCTTAACACTAACCCTACCTCTAAACATCACCCTTACCCTATGCCTAAACATAACAATAGACCTAGACCTAACCCTAACCCTAAAATTAGCCCTAATTACAACCCAGGTATTTACATTAGCCGTTACCCTAAACCTAGCCTTAAATTAACCCAAAACCTAGCCTTATTCCGAGCACTATCCCTAGATTTATTCCTAACCCTGACCCTATCACTAATTGTAACTATAACCCTAGTTGTTACCCTAGATTTAACCCTAACCATAACCCTATTAATAATAGTAACAATAACCCTAGCTGTACCCCTATCTCTAACCCTATGAATTACCCTAACCATAACACTATCCCTAATGCTAAACCTGGGCCTAAAACAACTGTATCACTAATCCTAACCCTATCCATTATGCTAAACCTAACCTGAAACCTAAATCTAACACTATTGTTACCCTAATCCTAACTTTAATGCTAATTCAAGCCCTAACATTAAACCTTAACCTATCCAAAACACTAATTATGACCCTGACCCTAAGAGTACCCTCAGGTCTTAACCTGAACCTAACCCTGAACCTAACTCTAATCCTAAACCTTACACTAGACTTAGCCATAAACCTAAAGCTAAAACTATTTTTAACCATAACACTAGACATGAAATTAGCTCTAGTCATAATCTTAGCACTAAACCTAGGCTTAATCATAGCCTGAAAAATAACCTGAGCCCTAACCCTAGTTCTATTCCTCATCCTAGCCGTAAACCTACATATCATCTCATCCTATACCCCAAAAGTAATCATAACCCTAAATCTAACCCTAACCCTCACCCTAAACCTAGGCCTAACACAAAGCCTAGTATTAATCCTAGCCTTTATTTAATCCTAACATAACCCTAAACCTAGCCATAAGACTAACTCAAACTCTTGCCATAGCCCTAGCCCTAGTTCTATCCTTAGCCTTATTCCTAATTCTATATCTAAGCCTAAGTCTAAATCTAAACCTAACTATAAATTTAACGTTAAAATAAGCCTAAACTAAACCCTAACACTACCCCTAACTATAATGCTAATCCTAAAATTCCCTAGCCCTAGCCATAAACCAAAACCAAGCCATAGCCCTAATCTTAACCCTTCACTTAAATCAAACCCTAACCCTACAACTAACCCTAAAACTGACTCTAAATCTAACCCTGAACCTGAAAATGACCCTAACACTAATCCTAGCTCAAAACACCACCCTAACCTAAAATTAACCTTAACACTATATCTAGCCTTAACCTAACCCTGAAACTAGCCTTAATCATAACCCTAGTTCATACATTAGTCATTGTCCTAAACGTAGCCCTAACCCTAACACAAGTTCTACACCTAATACAAGCCCAAACATTAGCTTTAACAATAATATTAGTCTTAACCCTAACCTTAACACTAGCTCTAACCATAACTCTAACCCTATTCCTTACACTAAGCCAAGACCTAACCCAAATGCTAAGCCTAAACTTAATTCTAATCCTTAGCCTAACTTAAACTCTAATCATAATACTAGTCTTAACCCTAGCCCTCATTCTACCTCTAAACCTATCCCTGACCCTCATATGACCCTAACAGTAACCCTAGGTCTAAACCTGACCCTAACCCTACACCAAACCCTAACACTAGCCATCCTGGTAACCCTATACCTGTACATACACCTAATACTAGACCTGGACCCAAAGTTAATCCTAAATATAGTTATAACTCTAGACATAGACCTAAACAAAAAAACTAGCACTAGCACTAACAATAACCCTTAACCTAAACCGAACACTTATCTTACACCTAGACTTAAACCTAGTCCTAATTCTGGCTTTAATGCTAACCCTAACCCTATCCCCAAAACTGATCCTAATTCTAACACTGAACCTAGCTTTAAACATGAAACTAACTCACAACCTAGACATAACAGTAGACCTAGACATAACCTTAACCCTAAAACTAGCACTAAACATAACCCTAGCTCTATCTTACAATAACGATAGTCCTAACCCTAGCCCTAAACATAACATAAAACCTAGCCCTAGGCCTAAACTTAGCTCTAAGCATAACCCTTAGCCTAAACCTAGCCCTAAACCTAGCCCTAAACTATGTGTTGCCTTAGACCTAACCCTAACCTTTACACTAAACATAACCCTAGCTCTATCCTAAACCCTAACCCTAAACCTAGCTGTAATCCTAACATTAAACCTAGTCTAAACTTTAGCTCTAAACGTATACATTACCCTAACCCTAACACTAATTAAAACCCCATCCCTAACACTAAACCTAACTCTAAACATAAATGTAAACCTAGATATAAACCTAAACCTAACCCTCGCCCTAGCGCTAATTCTAGTTCAAACACTAACCCTTACCCTAACTTAACTATAACAATAGACCTAAACTTAACACTTACCCTAACCCTAAAACTTACCATAAATCACACCCTAATTCTACTCCTAAACCTAGCCCTAATCCTAGAGTTGATCCAAACCATAACCTAGCTGTAACCCTAGCTCTACACCTCTCCATTACACTAAAAATAACCCTAACCCTAATGGTAACCCTAACCCGATTGCTAAACGTAACTCATCCTTTACCCTGAACCTTAACTGAAACCTAAACTAAACCTTATCCATTACCCTAATCCTAAAACTAACCCTAATGCTAATTTGAGCCTTATCCCTAAACAATTAGCCAAACCAAATGCTAACTCTGACACTATTCCTGGACCTAATAATAACCCTAGACCTAAAGCTGACCTATAACCTAAACCTAACTCTTACAATAGACCTAATCATAACCTAACCCTAAAACTATTTTTAACATTAACCCTAGACCTGATATTAGCCCTAGACCTGGTCCTAGCCATAACCCTAACAGAAACCCTAGACCTTAACCCAGCCCTAAACGTAGACTTAATCCTAAACTGAAACATAACCTAGGCCTAATCCTAATTCTAAAGCTCACCCTATACCTAAAGCTAGCTATAACCCCACCCATTGCCCTAAACTTTACATTAACACCAATGCTAACCCTAACTCTAGCCCAACCCCTTAGTCTAACCCTAACATTAAACCTAGCCTTAATACTAGCCCTAATGTAGCCTGACCCCAACACTAACCCTAGCCCTAATCCTAAAACCTAATTTAGCTCTAACCCTAACCCTATCTCTAGCCCTAATCCTAGTACTAACTCTAACACTAACCGTAGTCGTAATCCTAGCCCAAATTTAGCCCTAACCCTAGTCCTAACCCTAGCTCTCATCCTAGCCCTAATTTAGCCCTAACCCTAAACCTAACCCTATGACTACTACTATGACTAAATCTAATTCTCACCCTACCAAATCCCTAGTTCTAACTATATTCATTACACTAACCCTCACCCTAACCCTAGCCCTAGCCCTACCCTAACCCTAGATCTAACACTAACTCTAAATGTAACCCTCAACCTAAGCCTAAACCTCAAACTAACACTAGCCATAACACTGATGCTAATTCATATTCTAGCCATAACCATAGTCTGAGCCCTAAAACAAAACCAATGGATATCCCTAACTCTTAACTTAAACCAAACCCTAACCGTACAAATACTACTAACTTTAGCCATAATTCGAGTGCTAACACTAACCCCGAAAACTAACCCTGAATCTGGCACTAACCCTAACAATCACTCTTGCTCTAAACATCACCCTAACCCTAAACCTAACTGTAACACTAGACCAAGACCTAACCCTAACCCTAAAACTAGCACTAATTGCAACACTAATTCATACATTATCAGAGCCCTAATACTAGCCCTATCCAAACCCAAATCCAAGCCCTAATCTGAGCCTTAACCCTAGCTTTAAACCTAACCCTAAACCTAACCCTAACACTAGCCCTAGACCTAAACCTAATCCTGACTCTAGCCATATCTCTAGCCCTAGACCTAAACAAAAGCTAGCCCTAGCCTTAATGGTAAAACTTAACCTAACACAAAAACTAATCCTACCCCTAGACCTAATTCTAGTGATAATTCTGGGATTAATCCTAACCATAACTATAACCCGAACACTGACTCTGACCCTAACACTAACCCTAGCTCTAAACATCACGAAAATGGTAACGCTAACCCTAACACTTGATCTAGCGTAACACCCAAAAAGTAGCCCTAATCATAACCCTGGTTTGTACATTAGTTTTAGGCCAAACACTAGCCCCAAACTAACCCAAAACATGGCCCCAAGCCGAGTGCTAACCCTAGTTTTAACCCTAACCCTAAAACTAGCCCTAATCCATACCCTAACCCTAGATCTAACCCTATCTTTTACCCTATCCATCACCTTAAGCTAAACCCTAAATCTAATGCTAAACGTAGTCCTAACCCTAATTCTTAGCCTAAACCAAACCCTAACACTATTACTAGGCCTAACCCTAAACTTCGTTCCAGCTCTAACCCTAACCAAAACCCAAACCTCATCCCTGACACTTATTCTGACCCTAATACTAACAGCAGGTATAAATCTGACCCTAACCTGAAACCGAATCCTAACATTAGCCCTACCGGTAATCATATACTTAAACCTAAACCTATCACTAGCCCTAGACTTAAACCTAATCCTAAATCTAGCCATATCTCTAGACCTAGACCTGAACAACAACCTAGCCCTAGCCTTAACAATAACCCTTAACCTAACCCAAACACTAACCCTACCCCTAGACTTAACCCTAGTCCTAATTCTGGCACTAAACCCAACACTAACTCTAACCTGAACACAGGCCCTGACCATAACATAATCCTCGCTCCAAAGCTCACTCTAAACCAAACCTAATCCTAACACTAGACCTAGCCATAACCTTAACCCCAAAACTATCCCTAATCATAACCTTAGCTCTTACATTACCGATGGCCCTAACACTAGGCCTAAACTAGCCCAAAACCTAGCTGTAATTTTAGGCCTGAACATAGCCCAAAGTGTAACCCTAAACCTAAACCCAGCCCTAACCCTAACCCTAAGCCTTGCTTTAGACCTAAACCAAGCTCAAGCCTAACCTTTACCCTTAACATAACCCTAGCCATATCCCAAACCCAAACCTAACACTAGCTCTAATCCTAACATTAATCATACCCCTAAACATGGTTCTAATTATATCAACTACCCTAACCCTAACCCTAATCATAACCATAAGCCTAGCCCTAAACCTAGCTCTAATTCTATCCACTACGATAATCACAATCCTAACCCTAATGCTAATCCTAGGCTTAACACAAACCCTATCACAATCCCTAAACCTATCCATTGCCCTAAAACTAACCTGAACCCTAATCCTAAGCCTATTCATTACCCTAACCCTAATTGTAACCCTAATGATATTTTGAGCCCTAAACCTAAACATTAACCTAAACCAAACCTTAAGCCAAATACTGACCCTAATAATACACATAGCTTTAAACTTCCCCTTACCCTAAATCTAACCCTTACACTAGACCTAACCATAAACATAATCCGAAACCTATCTCTAATTAAACCCTAAACCTGACAATAGCCCTAGCCCAAATCCTGGCCCTAACCCAAACACAATCACTAGCTCTTATTCTAGCCTAAAACTGACCTTTATTCATAACCCTAACCCTAATTGTAACCCTTTCCCTAGCCCTAAACCTAGTTATAACCACATTGCTTACCCTAAACCTAACCCAGACCTTAACATTAACATTAAACCTAGCACTTACCTTAACCCTAGGACTAATCCTAACAGTAACCCTAGCCCTAATCCTAAATCTAACCCTAATACTAACTTTAAGATTAACTATAACTCTCGCCCAAGACCTAGCCCTGATTCTAACTCTATCACTTACCATAATCTTATTCCTAGCCATAGCCTAGAATAACCCTAGCCCTAACCTTACATTTTGCCCTAACAGTAGATCTAAACCTAACTCTAAATCTAAAACTAATTCTAAAACTAAATTTCACCCTAAAACTAGCCCTAACCCTAATGCTAATCCTAAAACTAGCTCTAACCATAGGCTTAGACCTAAAACAAACTGAGCAATAACAATAACCCTAAACTTTTACCTAAACCAAACCCTAACCTTATATCTAGCCCTAAGCCTATCCCTAGTTTGAGTCCTAATTTTAACCCTAAATCTACCCGTAAACCTGTCTCTGACATTAACACTAACCCTACCTCTGAACATTACCCTAAACCTAAACTTTAACCTAACACTAGACCTGGTCCTAACCCTAATTCTAAAACTAGTTCTAATCATAAACCTAGATCATACATTAGCCGTAACCTTAAACCTAATACTAACGCAAACCTAGCCCAAATCTGACACCTAACCCTAGCTTTCACCCTAACCCTAACCCTAACACTATCCCTAACCCTAACCTTACCCTAGCTCTTACCCTAGCTCTAACCTTATACTTTACCATAGCCAAACCCCAACCCTAATGCTAACCCTAGTCCTAAAACTAATCCTTAGTCTAACCCAAACCCTAACCCTATTACTAGCCTAACCCAATCCCTCATTCTTGTTATAATCATAACCCAAATACTAACCATAACCCTGACCCTTATTCTGACCCTAAACCTATACCAAACCATAACACTAGCCCTACCCATAAACCTATATCTAAACCTAACCCTAATATTAGCCCTACATTAAACCTAATCATAAATCTAGCCATATCATTAACCAAGACCTTAACAAAAAACTAGCCCTAGCTCTAATGGTAACCCTTATCCTAAGCCAAACACTAATCTTACCTCTAGACCTAACCAATCCTAATTCTGGCTCTAGCCATAACCCTAACCCTAATTCAAACACAGACCCTGACACTAACACTAACCCTAGCTATAAAACTGACCCTAACTAAAACCTAAACCTAACATTAGACCTTGCCATAACCGTGAGCATAACACTTACATTACCATAGCACTAAAACAAGCTCTAATCCTATCACAACACCTAGCCATAATCCTAGGTCTAAATTTAGCCCAAAGCGTAATCCTAACCCTAACCTAACATTATGCCTTACTGTAAGCCTAACCCTCATGCTAACCCTAACCATTGCCTTAGACCTAACTCTAGATAAAACCCAAAACTGAACCCTAAACATAAGCCTAGCCCTATCCCTAAACCTAATCCTAATCTTGTCCCTAATCATAATGTTAACACTAGCCCTAATACTATCTCTAAATTTATCCATTACCCTAAACAGAACCTTAACCCTAATGGTAACACTAGCTCTAATCCTAATTGTAAACCTAATCCTAGACCTAACCCTAACCTAACCCTCATCTTAGCCTTAACCCTAGATAAAACCATAACCCTTATTCTAACACTTACCCTAACCCTAACACTTACCCTAAACCTAAAACTACCCCTTACCCTAACCTGACATCTAACACTATCCATTACCCTAACTCAAATGATAATCTTAGCTCTAACCTTAACACTAACCCTAAAGCTATAACTACCCCTAAACCTAACCCAACATCTAATGCTATCCATTAATCTAATTCTAAAGATAACCTTTGCCCTAAACTTAAAATTAACCCTAACCTTAACCATAAATCTAACCCTAGACATAATGCTAAACCTAAGCCTTACCCTAGCAATATCCCTAGCTCAAAACCTAAACTGTACCCTAAACCTAACTCAAACCATAAACCTAGGCCTAGACCTAACCCTAACTCTAGCCCTAATCCTATCCAAAACCCTATCCCTAACCCTAGATCTAATGCTGTTAATTATCCTAACGATAACCCTAACCCACATGCTAACCCTAGGCCTAACCCTAACCCTGTCACTAACCCTAACCCTACAAATTACCCTAATCTTATCCTGAATCCTAAACCTAAACCTATCCATAAACCTAACCTTTATTCTAACCCTAATGCTAATTTGAGCCCTACCCCTAATAATTAACCTAACACAAACCCGAAACCTGACCCTTACTGTAAAAATACACCCCACTCTTTACCTGGGCCTTACCCTAAACCTAACATTAGACCTAGCCATGAACCTAACCTAATAACTATCCCTAGCCATAACTCTAACCCTGACATTATCCCTATCCCTAAAACTTGCCCTAACCCTAATACAAACCCTAGTGCTCATCCTAACCCCAAATCTAGCCTTAATTCTAATACAAACCTAACCTTAGACCTAAACCTAATTCTAATCATCAACCCAGGCGTAAACCTAGATGTAACACTAAAACTAAAATTGGCCCTAATTGTAACCCTAGTTCTTGCATTATCCGTAGCCCTAAAGCTAACACAAAACCTAGCCTAGACCTAATCCAAGCTCTAACCCTAGCTTTAACCCTAATCCTAAATCTAAACCTAGCCATGACACAAACCCTAACACTAGCACTAACCCTATCCCTTACCCTAAGTCAAACTATAACCCTAAAGGTACCCTTGTCCTAAACTTAATTCTATAGCCAAACCCAAAACCTAACTCTATTACTAGTCCTAACCCTAATCATCAATCTAGCTCTATCACTATCCTAAACCCTAACACTAACCCTGACCCTTATTCTGACCCTAACACGAACCATAGGTCTAAACCTGACCCTAACCCTAAACCGACCCCTAACATTGGCACTAGCTGTATCCCTATAACTAAACCTTACACTAACACTAGACCTAGATCTACACTTAATCTATTATCTAGTGATAACTCTAGGTCTAGCCCTAAAAAAATACTTAGTCCTAGCCCTACTAATAACCCTTAACTAAAACCAAACACTAATCCTACCGCTAGACCAAAGCCTAGTCACTAATGCTGGCCCTAAAAATAAACCTAACCCGAAACCTAACACTGACACTTACCCTAACACAAACCCTAACTCTAAACCTTGTCCTAACAAAACACATAACTCTAACACTAGACTTAGCCATATCACTATCTCTGAGACTAGACATCACCATAGGCCAAAACCTACCTCTAACTCTATCCATTACCCTACTCTAACCATAACCCTAATGCTAACCCTAGCCCTAACCCTCACACTGACTCTAACCCTAATCCTCATCCTAGTGCTAACCATAGCTCAAACTCTAAATCATACCCTAACCTAAACCTAACCCTAACCCTAGGCCTAAACCTAACTCTTGACCTAATAATAACCATAATCATAGCACTAACCCTATCCCTTACCCTAAGCACAACAATAACACTAAGGCTAACACTAGGCCTAACCCTATCCCGTTTGCTAACTCTAACCCTATCAAATACCATACACCTAACATGAACCCTAAACACAAACCTATCATTACCCTATCAAAACCCTAATGCTAATTCAAGTCTAAACATAAACCCTAACGTAAACCAAACCTGAAACCTAATTCTAACCCTAATAATAACCCTACCTCTAAACCTGACCCTTACCCTAACCTGAACACTTACACTAGACCTAGCAAAAAATCTAAATCTCAATCTATGCCTAATGTAAGCATAGACCTGACATTAGCCCTACCCCTAATAATTGCCATAAACGTAAAACAAATCCTAGCCCTCATCTTAGCCCTAAACCTAGCCTTATTACTAAATCAATCCATAACTCTAGTTCTAACTGAAATTCTAACTTGGACCTAGCCCTAAAACTAAATTTAACCCCATCCCTTCCCATAAACCTAACCCTATCCCTAAATCTAAACCTACACCTAAACTAGGCTAACCCTAGTACAAACACTAGACCTAATCCTAGCCCTAATTTAGCCCTAAACCTAACCTAACCCTAGCCCTAAGACTAACTCTAACTCTTGTCCTAGCCATACTTCTATTTCTAACCCTATCCCTTACCATAATCCTATCACTGACCTTTACCTTAGCACTAACCCTAGCTCTAGCCCTAATCCTATATCAAACCCTAACTCTAACTCTAACCCTAACCCTAAGCTAAACATCTCACTAACACAAGCTGTAACACTAATGCTAGTCTGAAAACTAGCCCTAACCTAGCCCTAGCCCTACAAAACAACCTAGCCATAGTCCTAACCTTAAACTTTAACATAAACCAAACCCTAAGCCTGCACCTAGCCCTAAACCTAGCTCTAATTCGAGTCCTATGCCTAACCCTAAAACAAACCCTGATCATGACTCTGACCCTAACACTAACCCTAGCTCTAAACATCACTCAAAACCCAAACCTAAACCTAACCTAGCCCTAACCCTAACCCTAAAACTAGTTCTAATCACAACCCTAGTTCTTACATTGGCTCTAGTTCTAAACCTTATCTGAACCTAACCCATAACCTATCCGTAATTGGAGCCATAACACTACCTTTAACCCTAAACATAACCCTAAATCTAGCCCTAAACCTTACCCTAAACCTAACCCTAACCCTAACCCTAACCACTGACATAGCCCAAAACCTAACCCTAAACCTAGCCTTCATCCTAACCATAAACCTAGACCTAACCCCAGCTGTAACCCTATTCATTACCCCAATCCTAATCCTAAACCTAGTGCTAACCCTAGGATAAACCTAAACCTATTTCTACCCCTAAACTTATACATTGCCCTAAACCTAACCTGAACCCTAAACCTAATTATATCCATTAACCTAATCCTAACCCTAATGATTTACCCCTAAAACTATCTCTAACCATAACCCTAGACTTAACATTAGCCGTAGCCCTAATAAAGTTCTAAACCTGAAACAACCTCTAGCCCTAATCCTAGCTCTAATCTTAGCCTCAATCCTAAACCTAACCTAAACCAAAGACCTAAACCTAATTTTAACACTCGCTCTAGTTCTAAGATAGCTATAACATCATACCTAACCATAACCATAACCATAACCCTAATCATGAACCTAGGCTCAGCCTTAATACTCACCCTACCTCTAATTCTAGCTGTAATTAAGCCCTAAATTTAAGCGTAAATCTAATCCTTACACTAACTCTAACTCTCGCACTAGCCCTATCCCTAGTTCTAACCGTATCCCTTATAATAACTCAAATCCTAGCGTTAACCCTAGCCCTATCCTTTGCTGTAGCCCTAAACCTAGATCTAACTCTAACTCTAAATATAACACTAACCCTAAGCCTAAACCACACACTAACACTAGCTGTAACCCTAATGCTAATTTGAAAACTAGCCCTTAACCCAAGCCCTAGCTATCAAACAAAACCGAGCCATTTCACTGACCCTAACCCTTAACCTAAAGCAAACGCTAACCCTACAGCTAGCCCTAATTCGAGTCCTAACCCTAACCCTAGAAATAATATTAACCCTGACTCTGACCTTAACACTAACCCTAGCTCTACACATCACCCTATCCCTAAACCTAATCCTCACACTAAACCTAGCCCTAAACCTAACACTAAAACTAGATCTAGTCATGTTGCCAGTTCTTAAATTAGCCATAGTCCTAAACCTAACACAAAACCTAGTCCTAATCCAAGGCCTAACCCTAGTTTTAACCATAATCCTAACCATGGCTCTAAACCTAACCCTATCCCTAGTCCTAATCCTATTTCTAACTCTATTTCTTACATTTAGTCAAACCCTCACCCTATTGTACCCTAGTCCTAACCCTAATTCTATGCCTACCCCAAACCCTAACTCTATTATTAGTCCTAATCCTAAACCTCATTCTAGCTCTAAACTTAACCCAAACCCTAACTCTAACCCTGACCCTTATTCTGACCCTAACACTAAACCTAGGTTCAAACCTGACCCTAACCATTAACTGAAAACTAACACTAGCCCTACCATTAACACTAAACCTAAGCCTAACAATAACACTAGCCCTAGACTAAACCTAATCTTAAATTTAGCCATAACCCTAGCTGTAGCCCTAACAATAACCCTTAACTTAAACCAAACACTAACTCTACTCCTAGACCTAACCCTAGTCATCCATCTGGACCTTAGCCTAAACCTAATCCTAACCTGAAACCTGACATTTACCCTAACAAAAATCCTAGCTCTAAACCTTATTCTATGCCAAAAACGAACCCTAAAACTAGATGTACTCTAAATATAGCCATAAACATTACTCTAGCTCTTACATTACCCATACACCTAACAGTAGCCCTTAACCTCACACAAAACCCAGCCTGAATTACAGCCCTAAACCTAACCTGAAGCATAACTCTAAACCTAAACTTAGCCCTAACCCTAACCCTAACCCTCGTTCTAGCCCTAACCCTAGCTCAAACACTAAACCTTACCATAAAATAACCCAAGCCCAAACCCTAAACCTCACCCTAATTCTAGACCTAATCCTAACTCTAACCATAGACCAAACCCTAGGTCTAATTCTATCCATTATGCTAATAATAACCCTAAAATTAATGCTACCCTAGCCCTTAACCTAACCATAAATCTACCCTAGCCCAAACTGTAAAGCTAACCAATACCCTAGCCATAAACTTAGCTCAATCCCTAACCCTTACACTTAATCTAACCATAACACTAACCCAAGGTCAAAACTTAAACCTAAACCCAGCCCTTATCCTAACCTTAACCCAAGCCCTAACCCTAGCTTGAACCCTATCCATTACTCTAACCCTAAACTTAACCCAAATGATAGCACTAGACCAAAAGCTAAACCTACCCTAACCCTAAATATAAACCTAACCCTAGAACTAACAGTGAAACACTACCTTTAACCCTAAACATAACCCTAAATCTAGAACTAACAGTGAAACTAACCTAAGCCTAACCCCTAAACCTAAGATAGCTCAAATGCTAACCCTAATCTTAAACCTAAACCTAACGCTAACCTAAACCTAAAAGTATCTTTAACCTGACACCTAAATCTATTACCCTAGCCCTAACCATTTCACTAACCATGACCATAACCCTAGACCAAACCATAAAATTAATCTTAGCCATAGCAAAATTCCTAGCTCAAACCCTAAACCGTACCCTAAACGTAATCCTAAGTGTAACCCTCGCCCTAACCCTGACCCTAAAGCTAATTCTAGCCCTAAACCTAACCCTTATCCTAGCCCTAACTGTAGGTCTAAACGTATAAATTACCCTAACAATAATTATAACCCTAATTATAACCCTAGGCCTAACCATAAACCTACCACAAACACTAACCATATCCATTACCTTAAACCAAACCTAACCCTAAACCTAACACTATCCATTACCTTAACCCTAATTCTAACCTTAATGCTAATTTGAGCCTTAACACTAAAACTTAACCTAACCCAAACCCAAAGCCTGACCCTGACCCTAAATTACCCCAAATCTGAATCTGACCCTTTCCCTAAACGTAACACTTTAATTTGACCTTGCCATAAACCTACTCCTAAAAATATCACTAACTATAAACGTAGACCTGACATTAGTCCTAGCCCTAATTGTTGCCCTAAACCTAACACAAAACCTAGCCCTAATCCTAGCCTTAAATCTAGCCTTAATCTTAAATCTAACCATAACCCTAGCCCTAACACTAATCATAGCACTAAAATAAAACTGAGCAACAGGCCTAACACTAACCTTAACTTAAAGAAAATCTTAGCACTACACCTAGATTTAATCCTAGCCCAAATTCAAGTCCTAATCATATTCTTAAATTTAACCCTTTATCTGACTTATATCCTAACTCTCCTCTAGTTCAAAACACCACCATAAACCTAATCCCACCGTAATCCTATCCCTAGACTTAACCATAAACCTAGCCCTAACCCTCGCTCAAAACCTAACCTTTATCCTAAACTTAACTCTAATCCTAACTCTAATCCTAGTTCTAACACTAACTGTAACACTAACTCAAGGCATATTCCTAACCATTACTCTATTTATAACCCTATCAATTACCCTAACTATAACCCTTACTATAATGCTAACCCTAAGCCTAACCATAGCCCTATCTCTAATGCTAACCATATCAATTACCCTAAACCAAACCTGAACCTTTAAACAAACCCTAACTATACCCTAACCCTAACATTAATGCTAATTTGAGACGTAAACCTAAATCCTTACCTAAACCAAATCCTAATCCTAATAATTCCCTGAGCTCTAAACCTGACCCTTACCCTAAACCTAACCCTTACACTAGATGTAGCCATAAGCCTAAGTTTGAGATTAGGGTAAGAGATGGCATTATCGCTAGGTATAGAGGTAGGGTGAGGGTTAGAATTAGGGTCAGGAGTATGGATAGGGTTAGGGTCATGATTAAATCTAGGCTTAGGGCTAGGATGAGGGCTAGGGTTTGTTTTAGGTTTAGGACTAGGATTAGGGCTAGGCCTAATTTCAGGTCCAGAATTACGGTTAAAGATCGTTTTAGGGTTAGGATTATGGCTACATTTAAAGTAAAGTTTAGGTGTAGGGTTATGTTCAAGTTTAGAGCTAGGGGTTTTATTAGGGTCAATGTCAGGGATAGGGTTTGGGATAGGTTAAGGTTTAAAGTTAGGGCTTGAATTAGTGTGTTAGGGTTAGGGTAATGATAGATTAAGTTTAGGTTCTGTTTAGGTTCAGGGTAATAGATTGAGTTAAGATTAGGGATAGGTTTAGGTTCATGCCTAGGGTTAGCATTAGGGTAATGGTTTTCATTATGATAATGGATACATTTAGATATCAGTTTAGGGCTAGGTTTTTGGTTATGAATAGGAGTATGGTTAAAGCTAGGATTAGAGCTATGTTTTGGATTACATTAGGGATAGGGTGAAGTTTAGGGCTAGTTTTAGGGTTTTAGGGCTAGAGTTATTGTTAGGGTTAGGTTTAGGGTTAGGGTGATGTTTAGATCTAGTAGTGTTAGGGTCATTGTCAGGTTCAGGGTTAGTTTAAGGGGTTGGCTTACAACTCATATTAGGGTTAGTGTTAGGGCTAGGTTTAAGGTTAGGGTTTGGTTTAGGTTAAGGGTTTTAGTATTATAGCTATAGCTCAGCTTTGTTTTAGGGCTAGGGATAGTGTTAGGGCTAGTTTTAGGATTAGTGTTATGGTTTGGGCTAGTGTTAGGGTTTGGGTAGTCTTCGGGTTAGGGCTCAATTTATAGTTAGGTTTTGTCTAAAGTTAGTGCTAGGGCCAAGGATAGGGCAAGGGTTAGGGCTAGGGTTAGGGTTACGGTAAGGCTTAGAACAAGTGAAAGATCTCATGTTAGTGTTAGAGTTAGTCTTAGGACTAGATTTAGGGATAGGGCTAAAGAATGGCTACGATTAGGGCTAGGGTGTCAGGGTTAGGCCTAGAGTTTGGGTTAGGGTTGTAATTAAGGATATGGTTAGGGCTAGGATAAGGTCTAGGTTTGTGTTATGGTTAGTGCTAGAATTATGGCTAGGGCTAATGTCAGGTCTAGGGTTACAGTTAGCAATAGTTTTAGGGAAATGTTTATGGCTAGGTCTATTGTACTGGTTAGGTATATGGTAAGAGTCAGGTTTTGAGCTATAGATTTATTAGGGCCAGGGTCAATGTTAGGGCTTGATTAAGGTTTGAGTTTATGGTTACAGCTGGAATTAGAGTTCGGTTTAGGGTTAGGGTAAAAATAGGGTTAGATTTAGGGTTCAGGTTAGTTTTAGGGAAATTGATAGTTTTGGGGATAGTGATAGGGTTAGGTTTAGTCCTAGGATTACCATTAGGCTAAGGGTTATGTTTAGGGTAATGGATATAGTTAACTTTAGGGCTAGCATTATGGTTAGGATTAAGTCTTTGGTTAGGGTTAGGGTGAGAGTTAGGATTAAGGCTAGGTTTACAGCTCGGATGATGGTTTGTGTTAGGGTTAGGGCTAGAATTATGGCTACGGCTAATGTCAAGTCTAGGGTTACCGTTAAGGACAGTTTTACAGAAAGGTTTATGGCCAGGTCTATAGTAAGATTTAGGTAGAGGGTAAGAGTCTTTTTTAGAGCCAGGGGATTTATTAGGACCAGGATCAGTGTTAGGGCTTATTTTAGTTTTGAGTTTAGGGTTACAGCTCGATTAGGGTTAGGTTTAGGGTAAAGATAGGGTTAGGTTTAGGGTTCAGGTTATGTTTAGGGTAATTGATATTTCTGTGGATAGTGATAGGGTTAGGTTTAGTCTTAGGGTTAGCATTAGGATAAGAGTTATGTTTAGGGTAATGGATACAGTTATATTAAGGTTAGGTCTAGGGTTATGGTTAGGATTAGGTCTTGGGTTAGGGTTAGGGTGGGGGTTAGCATTAATATGAGGTTTATGGCTCAGATGAGGGTTTGTGTTAGGGCTAGGGCTTGGATTAAGGCTAGGTCTATCATTACAGTTAAGGGTAGTTGTAGAGTTTGGTTATGAACAGGTCTACTGTGAGGGTTAGGTTTAGGGTAAAAGTCAGGCTTAGAGGTAGGTGTGTTATTATGGTCAGGGTCAGGATTAGGGATTGGTTTTAGTTAGGGTTTAGAGTTCAGGCTTTAATTAGCATTAGTTTCAGGGTAATGGATATGGTTCATTTTAGCATTCAGGGCAGTTTTAAGGTTTTAAATAGCCGTAGGGATAGCTATACAGTTAGGTTTAGTCCTATTGTTAGCATTTGGTTAGGCTTAATTTTAGGGTAAAAGAGGATTACAGCTAGGTTTAGGGCTACGTTTATGGTTAAGATTAGGGCTAGTGTTAGGGTTAGGGTTATGTTTAGGCCTAGGTTTAGGGTTAGGTTTAGGGTAAGTGTTACTGTCAGAGCTATATTTAGGGCTATGGAGAGGGTCAGGGTTAGAGCAGGTCTAGGGTAAATAATAGGGTTAGGGATACGTTTAGCATTAGGGTTAGGGTTAGGGTTACGGTAATGGATACAGTTAGATCAAGGCTTTGGCCAATGATTACAGTTAAAATTCGGGTTAAATTTAGGGTTAGGGGTAGGGCTATGTTAATGTTTAGGGTTAGGATTAGTGATCAGTTTTGAGGAAGAATTAGGGTTAGAGTTACTTAATTCAAATTTCTTTGATAGAATCTAGGACTCATCTTTAAATAACCTTACTCTGTTTCCCAAATTTAGGCCTTTTTGTTCAACTGTATTGTGTCTGAAACAGTTAATGTTTTCATTTTACTTCATTTTGACCTTTACGAGTAAATGTAAACGGACCTTGAAAATAAACAGAGTTCATGCTAGCTGCTTGAAACTGCACACACACTCTCAATTCTTTGTGGGTGACACTCTGGTATGTTCCTTGTGAGTGTAGGCCTAAGGTGAAGCATGCAAAGACAACTTTATCCAAGAGCCCTTTAGGAGAAAGCAGGGAATATGCATGCACTGAAATTATTCCCATAATTATTTTGCCAGATTTGTTTTATGATGAGTAGGATTCATTATTTAGCTTTCCCCACAAAGCTCTCCAAGTGTGGGACTTCTAGGATCAATGGTTCTCTAATCAGGTTGGGGTTTTGTTAGGTTTAGCGTTAGGGCTAGGTTTAGATGTAGTGTTAGGGTGAGAGTAAGTTTTGTACAAATTACTTTGATACTTGGAAGGAGTCATCATTTACCTAGCCTTAATATGTTCCTCAGGTTTGGGCATTCTCATTTCAATGGTTTTCTAACAGGGACACTCTGTATTTTAAGGTTTTACTTCATATTGACCTATATAGGTAAATGAAACTGGAGGTTGAAATCAAACCGAGTTGGTGCTAGCTGCTTGAAACTTCAAACACTGAATCAGTTATCTGTGGGAACTCTCTGGATCTTCATGAAGGTAGCCCTATGATGAAGATGGCAAAACAACTTTATCTGAGAGCCCTTTAGCAGAAAACAGAGAAATATGCATGAACTGAAATACCACCTCAATTATTTGGTCATATTTCTTTGATACTGCATAGGATTCATCTGATAGCTTAGCCCACTAGGCTTCCCAAGTTTGGGATTTCTAGGATCATCATTTTTTCAATCAGGTTAGGGTTTACTGTAATGAATAGTTTGTATTTTAAAGTTTTAGTTCATTTTGTCCTATGCAGGTAAATGGAAATGGAGTTTAAAATCACACAGCATTGGTGCTAGCGGCTTGAAACTTCACACTCCATCAATTCTCTGTGAGCAAACTCTGGTTTGTTCTTGTGACAGTAGCCCTAAGCTGAAGCATGTAAAAACAGCTTTATCCAAGAGTCCTTTAGGAAACAGGGAAATATGCATGTACTAATATACTCCAACAAATTTTTGGACAGATTTCTTTGATACTGCACAGTATTCATCCCTTAGCTTTCCCCACTAGGCTGCTCACGTTTGAAAATTTTACGGTCAAAGTTTCATAAAAATGTTAGGGTTAGGGGAAGAGCTAGGATTAGGGCTAGTGTTAGGGTTAGAGTTAATTTTATTCAAAATTCTTTGATACTTGTCAGGATTTATCTTTTATCTAGATTTACTCTGTTCCCTAGATTCAGGCCTTCTCCTTTCACAGGTTCGCTGTCAGAAACATTTTGTATTTTAAGATTACACGTCATTTTGACCTATATGGGAAACTTAATGGAGTTGAAAAATCAAACAGGGTTTGTGCTAGCTTATTGAAACTTCACACACTCCATCAGTTGTCTCTAGGGACTCTGATATGTTCCTTGTAAAAGTATGCCTATGGTTAAGCATGCAAAAACAACTTAATCTGAGAGCCTTTTAGGAGAAAACAGGAAAATATGCATGTATTGAAATACCTCCTATAATTATTTGGTCAGTTTTGTTTGATGTTGGATAGAATTCATCACTTAGCTTGCCCCATAAGACTCCCCAAGTGCAGGAAGTCTAGGATCAATGGTTCTCTAATCAGGTTAGGGTTAATGTTATTTTTAGGGTTATGTCTAGGGCTAGGGTTAGAGATAATGTTAGGGTGAGAGTTAGTTTTTTTCAAATTTGTTCAATTTCTTTGATACTGGGCAGAAGTCATCTTTTATCTAGCCTTAGTATGCTAACAAGGTATGTTCTTCTCAATTCAATGGTTCACTATCACACTTTGTATTTGAAGGTTTCACTTCATTTTGACACCTATGGGTAAATGGAAATGCAGGTCGAAATCAAACAGGCATCCCTTCCCCTAAACCTAACCCTAAACCTAACCATAAAAATAGCCCTAATCCTAGGACTAAGGCTAACACTAACCCTAGACCTATTCCTAGAACAAATTTAGCCCTAACCCTAACCCAAACTCTAGCCATAAGACTAAGTCTAACTCTTGCCATAGCCCTATTCCTAGTTCTAACCCTATCCTTTACCATAACCGAAACACTAGCCCTAATCTTAGCTTTAACACTAGCCATCGTCCTAACCCTAGAATTACCCATAACTCTAAATCTACTCCTAAGCCTAAACTCACCCCATCAGTAGCAATAACACTAATGCTAATCATAAAACTACACTTAACTTCAGCTTTAGCCCTAAAACAAAACCTAGCCATAATCCAAGACCCAACCCTAGCTTTAACCCTTACTCGAATCCTAAACCTAGTCCTAACCCTTACCCTAAACCTATCCCTAACTTTAATCCTTGCACTTAATCTAAACCTAACCCTACCACTATCCCTGACTCTAACCATAAACCTAGGCCTAAACCTAGCTCTACCCTATCCATTACTCAAACCCTAACAGTAAACCTAATGCTAATCCTCAGGCTGACCCTAGCCATATCCCTAAGTCTAACCTGTCAATTACCCTAAAACTAACCTTAACCCTACCCCCAAAATATCATTATCCTATATGGAACTTTAACCCTAATGCTAACTCGAGCCCTAATCCTAAAACTAAACCTAAACCTAATTCTACAAAACCCTAACCCTAAGACTAACTCTAACACTCACCCTAGCCCTATCCCTAGATCTAACCCTATCCCTTATGATAACCCAAACCCTAGACCAAACCCTAGGCATAACCTAGATTTAACCTAACTCTAAATCTAACCATAACCATAAGCCTAAACCATACCCTATGACTAGCTTTATCCTTAACACTAATTTAAAAACAAGCCCCAACCCTAGCCCTAGCACTCAAGCAAAGCCAAGCCATAGCCCTGACACTAACACTTAACATAAACCATAGCCTAAGCCTACATCTAGCCCTAACACCAGCCCTAAATCAAGTCTTAACCCTAACCTTAGAACTAATTCTAATCCTGAATCTGACCCTAACACTGACCCTAGCTCTATACATCACCCTATCCCTAAACCTAATCCTAACACTACACCTCACCCTAAACCTAACCCTAACACTACACCTCACCCTAAACCTAACCCAAAACTAGCCCTAATTGTAGTGCCAGTTCTTACATTAACCATACCCCTAAAGCTAACACAAAAACTAGCCCTAATGCAAGGCTTAACCCTAGATTTAACCTTAACCCTAGCCCTAATCCTAACCCTAGCTGTAGTCTTAACCCTAGCTCTAACTCTATCCCTTACCCTAAGACAAACCCTCATTCTATTGCTACCCAAGTCCTAACACTTATCTTAAGCCTACTCCAAACTGTAACTTTATTACTAGTCCTAACCATAGCCCTTATTCTAGCTCTAAACTTAACTCAAACCCTAACCCTAATCCTGACCCTTATTCTGACACTAACACAAAACCTAGGTTTAAAACTGACCCTAACCCTTATCCAAAACCTAACACTAGCCCTACCAGTAATCCTATACCTAAACTTAACACTAACGCTAGCCCTAGACATAAACCTAATTCTAAATATAGCCTTAACCCTAGCCTTAGCCCTAACAATAACCCTTAATCTAAACCAAACACTTACCCTACACCTAGACCTAACCCTAGACCACATTCTGGACTTAAGCCTAATCCTAACCTGAACCCTGACACTTACCCTAAGAAAAACCCTAGCTCTAAACCTTATCCTAACCCCAAAACTAAACCTAACACTAGAAAAACGCTAAATCTAGCCATAATCATAACTCTAGCTCTTAAAATACTAATACACCTAACACTAGCCCTAAACCCCACACAAAACCTAGCCCTAATTGTAGCCCTAAAACTAACCCTAAGCATAACTGTAACCCGAAACCTAGCCGTAAACCTAACCCTAACCCTTGTCGTAGCTCTAACCCTAGCTCAAACCCTTAACCTTACCATAAACATAACCCTAGCCCAAAACCAAAACCTCACCCAAACCCTAGACCTAATCCTAACCATAACCATAGCAAAAATCCTAGCTCAAACTCTATCCACTACCTTAACCATAACACTAAACCTAATGCTAACCCTAGCCCTAAACTTAATCCTAACACTACCCTTGCTCTGACTGTAACCCTAACCCTCACTCCAGCCCTAACCCTATATCAATCCCTAACCATTAAACTTAAGCTAACCCTAACTCTAACTGAAGGCCTAACACTAAACTAACCCTAGCCCTAATCCTAACCTGAATCCTAGACATAACCCTAGCTTGAAACCAACCCATTACCCTCACCCTAAAATTTACCCTAATGATAACATTAGACCTAAAGCTAAACATACCCTAAACATAAACATAAACCTAACCCTAGAACTTGCAGTGAACCTACCCTAAACCTAACCTAAGCTATCTCAAATCCTAACCCTAAACCTAACCCCTAGTTCTAAACCTTATTCTAACAGAAAACTTAATCCAAACTCTCTCTCTCTCTCTCTCTCTCTCTATATATATATATATATATATATATATATATATATATATATATATCCCTAACACAAAAAAAACTAGCCATAACCATTACCCTAGCTCTTACATTCTCCATAGTCATAACACTAGCCTTAAACCTCACACAAAAGCTAGCCCTAATACAAGCCCCAAAACTGGACCTAAGCATAACCTTAACCCTAACTGTAGCACAAACTCTAAACCTAATGCTTGCCCTAGATCAAATCCTAGCTCAAACTCTAACCTTACTCTAAACATAACCCTAGCTCTAACCCTAACTCTAACCCTATCCCTCATCCTAACTGATACCATAGCGCATATCCTAGCTCTAACTTTATCCATTACCTTAGAATAACCTTAAACCTAATGCTAAACCTAGCCGAAACCCTAACCCTAACCCTAACTGTAGCCCTGAGTCTAACCATAACCCTCGCCCTAGCCCTAACCCTACCTCAAACCCTAACACTTACATTAAAACTAACCATAACTCTAGCCCAAGTTGTAACCCAAACCCTAGCCCTAATCCTAACCTTAACTTAAGCCCTAACACTAGCACTAAATATATTCATTATTCTAAATATAAGCCTAAACCAAATACTAACCCTAGGCCTAACCTGAACCCTATCCCTAACACTAACCCTATATATTACTCTAAACCTAAACTAAAATGTGAACCGAACTTTATCCATTACTCTAACCCTAACCCTAACCCTAATGCTAATTTGAGCCCTAACCTTAAACCTTAACCAAAACCAATCCTTAACACATACTCTGACTGTAATAATAACCTAGCTCTATACCAAACCCCTATGCTAAACCTAACCCTTACACTAGACCTAGCCATAAACCTATCCCTAACCATTTCCCTAACCATAACCCTAGACCTGATATTGGCCCTAGCCCTTATACTAGCCCTAACACTAACACAAACACTAGACCTGATCCTAACCATAAACCTAGACTAAATCCTAAAAAAAACTCTCACCTAGCCCTATCTCTAAATATAACCCTCGCCCTAGCACTGAAACTAGCTATATAACCCCAACCCTTTCCCTAAAACTAACCCTAACATTAGCCCTAACCATACGCCTAACCCTAACACTAATCATAGCACTAATCCTAGCCCTATTTGAACCCTAACCTTAACCCTACCCCTAAACCTAGCCATTGTTCTAAACCTAAATCTTAACCAAAACCAAACCCTAAACCATAACTAGCCATAACCCAAGTTCTAATTCGAGTCTAGGCCTAAAACTAACCCTCACACTGACTCATATCCAAACACAAACCCTAGTTCTAAATATCACCCTAAACCTAAAACTAATGCTAACACTAGACCTAGCTGTAACCCTAACCCTAAAACAAATCCTAATCATAACCCTAGTTCTTTCATTGGACGTAGCCAAAACCTAGCACTAACTCTAACACAAAAATAGTCCTTAGCCGTGCCCTAAAACTAGATTTAACCCTAACCCTAACCCTAAAACTAGCCCTAAACTTAGCCCTAATCCTAGCCCTAACACTAGCTGTAATCCTATCCATTACCCCAAAACAAACCTTATTCATAATGCTAACTCTAGTCCTAATCCTAATCCTTAGCCAATCCCAAACAATAACCCTATTACTAGTCCTAACACTAGACTCATTCTAGATCTAACCCTTACCTAAATCCTCACCCTAACCTTCACCTTTATTCTGACCCTAACACTAATTTTAGGTCTAAATTTGATGCTAAACCGAAACTGAAACATGAAACTAGCCCTATCTAGAAAAATTATACCTAAACCTAACACTAACACTAGCCCTAGACCTAAACCTAATCCTAAATCTAGCTATTACTCTAGCCCTTGACCTAAACAAAAACATAGTTCTAGCCATAACCATAAACCTTAACCTCAACCAAACACTAACACTACCACTAGACCTAACCCTAGTCCTATTCTGGCTTTCACCCTAACCCTAACTTTAACCTGAACACTGGCGCTGACACTAAAATTAAACCTAGCTATAAACCTGACCCTAACCCAAAACCTAAACCTAACACTAGACCTAGTGTTAATCTTAACCCTAAAACTAGCTCTAATCAGAACCATAGATCTTACATTACACATAGCACTAACCCTAGGCCTAAATATAACACAAAACTTAAATAACCCTAACTCTAATCGAGGCCTAAACCTACCCTAAGCATAACCCTCACCCTAACACTAACGCCAGTCCTAACCCTAAACCTAATCCTCACCTTAGTCCTAACCTTAGCACAAAGACTAACCCTTAGCCCAAACATGACCCTAGCACTATTCCTAAACATAAACCTAACCATAGCCCTAATCCTAACCTTAAATCTAAACCTAACACTAGCTCTAACCCTAGGCATTAGCCTACATCTAACCCTACCCCTAATAATAAGCCTGTCCCTAACCCTAACCGAAAACTGAACCCAAACCATAATCTGACCCCTAGACCTATCCCTAAACCTACAACTTGCGATAGCCTTAAACCTAACTCAAAACCTAAATTTTACCTTAAAACCAACAGTAAACCTAGCCTTAAACCTAAACTTAAATCTAAACCTAACCTTAGCCATAAAGCTAACCTTACATCTAACCCAATCTTTTACCCTAAACCTAATGCTAACCCTAATGAAAACCCTAGCCCTAACCCTAACCCTACCCTAAGCTAGGGTTACTAGCCCTAACTCAAAATCTAACCTAACTCTAGCCCTAATCCTAACCTAACCATAGCCCTAACCATAGCTCTAACCCTATATATTATCCTTATGATAACTCTAATCCTAATGCTAACCCTAGGCAAAACCCTAAGCCTTTTGCTAGCCCTAAAGCTCTCCAAGCCCTAAACCTACCCTGAAACCTAAACCTAACCCAATCAATTACCATAACCCTAACACTAACCCTAATGCTCATTTGAGCCCTATCCCTAAACTTTACCCTAAAACAAACCCTAAACCTGATCCTGACCCTAAAAATACACCTAGCTCTAAACCTGACCCTTACCCTAAGCCTAAAACTTACACTAGACCTAGACACAAACCTAACCCTTAATCTACCCCAAACTGTAACACTAGACCTGACATAAGCCCTAGCCCTAATTCTAGACCTAACACTACAACTAACCCTAGGATTCATCCTAGCCCTAAACTTAGCATTAATCATAACCCTAACCCTAACCCTATTCCTAAACAAAACTCTAACCCTCACCCTACCTCTAAACCTAGCTATAACAACATACCTTACCCTAAAATTATCTGTAACACTAGCCCTAACACTAGGCCTAAGCTGAACACTAGCCCTAGACCTAATCCGAGTCCTAACTTAGCCCTATCCCTAAAACTAACCAAAACCCTAGGCCTAAGACTAACTCTAAATCTAGCCCTAATCCTAGCCCTAACTTAGCCCTATCCCTAAAACTAACCAAAACCCTAGGGCTAAGATTAAGTGTAACTCTCACCCTAGTTCTAGACCTAGTTCTATCCCTATCTGTTAATGTAACCATAACCCTAGCCCTGACCCTTGCCCTATAGTTAGACCTAGCCCTAATCCTAGATCTAACACTATATCTAAATCTAACCCTAACCCAAAGCCTAAGCCTAACACTAACACTAGCCCTAACCCTAATGCTAATCTTATAACTAGCCCAAACCCTAGACCTAGGAAAAAAAAAAAACAAAAACAAAAACAAAAACAAAAACAAAAACAAACAAACAAAAAAACTGAGCCACAGCCCTAACCCTAAACATTAAATTAAACCAAACCCTAACACTACACCTAGACATAACCCTAGCCCTAACTCGAGTCCTAACCCTAACCTTTAAACTTACCCTGACCCTGATGCATAACCTAACACTGAACCTAGCTCTAAAAACCATGCTAAACTTAAACCAAACCCTAACAGTAACCCTAGCCCTAATTATAGTCATAACCCTCACCTTAAATCAGACCCTGACCTGACTGATATCCTAAAAGTCACCCTAGCTCTGAACACAGCCGTCACCATAAACCGAACACTAAGAGTAGCCCTAGCACTTATCTAAACCTAACACTAGATCTAGCCATAACCCTAACCCTACAGCTAGTCCTCAACATACCCCTAGCTCTTATATTAGCCATAGACCTAACCCTAGCCCTAAACCTAACACAAAAGCTAGAGCTAGTCCTAGGCCTAAACCAAGCCTTAAGCATAACCCTAACACTAAAATTAGCTCTAACCCAAACCTAACTCTTGCTTTAGTCCTAATCCTAGATCAAAGACTAAACATTTCGTTAAACATAAACCTACACCTATCCCTCAATCTAACCCTTACCCTAGCCCTAATTCTAACCTTAACCCTTGGCCTAAACCTAGTTCTAAACCTACCCATTACTCTAAACCTAAACCTAACCTTATTGATAATCCTAGGCTTAATGCTAAACCTAAACCTAATTGGAAAACTAACCCTAGACCTAACCTTAAACCTCACAGATAGACCTAACCCTAGCTCAAACCCTAACACTTACTATAAACCTAAACATAACCATAGCCCTAACTCTAAGCCTAAACCTCAGTCTAATTTTAAACATAGCCCTAAATCTACATCTAAACCTATACATTACCCTAACCGTAACCCTATCCCTAATGATGTCCCTAGCCCTAATACTAACCCTAACCCTATGAGTACTATAATCTTATCCCTAGAAGTAACCCTAAACCTAACCCTCACCCTAGCCCTAACCGTAGATCAAAACTGAACCCTTATGGTAAACATAAACCTAAGCCTAACCCTAGTTTTAACCCTAATCCTAACCCTAATTCAAGACCTATTCTTACCCATAAACCTAGCCCTAAACTTAGCTCTAATCCTATCCATTATACTAACCATAACCCTTACCTTAATGTGAACCCTAGGCCTAACCGTAACCCTATTGCTAACCCTAACCCTATCAATTACCCTAAACCTAATCTTAATTCTAAACACAACCCTATCATTTCCCTAACCCACACCCTAGTGCTAATTCTAGCCCAAACCCTAAAACCTAACCTCAAATAAGCTCTAACATCACCCTGACCCTAATAAATCTCTTAGCTCTATTGATGAATTTTACACTAAACCTAATCCTTACACTAGACCTAGCCATAACACTAATCCTAAAATTATCCCCAACCATAAGCTTAGACCTGACATTAGCCATAGCCCTAATCCCAGCCCTAAACCTAACACAAACCCCACCCCTTATCCTAACCCTAAACCTAGCCTTAATCCTAACCCTAAACTTAACTTTAGGCCTAAACCAGGAACTAACCCTAGCCCTAATCTTAGCACTAATGTAGTCCTATTCATAACCCTAGCTCAAACCCTAGCCCTAGGACTAACTCTAACTCTCATCCTAGCCCCATCACTAGTTCTAACCCTATCCATTTCTGGAACCCTAATTCTAGCCTTAAACCCAACCCTAACCCTAGCCCTATCATTAGCTCTACCCTAAGCTAGATCAAATTTTAACTCTAAATCAAACCCTAACCCTAAGCCTAAGCCTAACCCTAACTCTAAATATAACTTTACCCCAGCTCTAAAACAAAACCGAATCATAGCCCTAACTCTAACCCTTAATCTAAACCAACCCTTAACCCTAACCCGAACCTTATCTCTAATTCTAGTTTTAGCAGAAAGCTAGAACTAACACTGACCCTGACTCTGACCATAATACTAACACTAGTCTAAACATCACCCTAACCCTAACCCTAAACCTAACACAAGACCTACCACTAACCCTAACCCTAAATTTAACCCTAATTGTAACCATAATACGTACATTCGCCTTACCCCTAACCCTAGTACTAACTTCACTTAAAACCTAGCCCTAATCCAAGCCCTAACCCGAGCTTTAACACTATACCTAATCCTAAACCAAACCCTAATCAAAACCATGACCCTAGCCCTAAGCATATCTCTAAACCTATCTATTGCAATAACCATAACTCTATGCCTAAACCTAACCCTATCCCTAATCCTATACCTATGCATTATTCGAAACCAAACCTAAACCCTAAACCTCATATTATAATTACACTAACACTAACCATAATGCTAATTCGAGCCCTAACTTTAAACCTTAACCTATCCCAAACTTCTAACCCAGACTTGACCCTAGCTCTAAACCTGACCCTAACCCTAAACCTAACCCTTACATTATATGTAGGCATAAACCTAATACTAAAACTATCTTTAACCATAAACCTAGATCCAATATTACCCTAGCCCTAATCCTAGCAGTAACACTAAAATAAAGTATAGCTGTAATCCTAGCCCCAAACCTAGCCTTAATGATTACCCTAACCCTAACCATAGCCCTAACCCTAATTCTAACATTCTCCTTATTTCTAAACCTAGCTATAATGCCATTCCTTACCCTAAACTTAAACCTAACCCTAATCCTAACTCTAGGCCTAAGGTGAACACTAATCCTAGCCCTAATCCTAGCCCTAATTTAACCCTATCCCTAACGCTAACCCTAACCCTAGCCCTAGACTAACTCTAACTCTCACAGTAGCCCTCTCCCTTCTTCTAACCCCATCCATTACCATAATCCTAAACCTAGCCCTAAACCTAGCCATAACCATTGCCAAATCCTTATTCCTAGTCCTAACGTAGATCTAAACTTAACTCTAAATCTAACCCTAACACTAAGCCTAAGCCTAACATTAACACGAGCCCTAGCCCTAATGCTAATCATAAAACTAGCCCTAACACTAACCCTTGCAGTAAAACAAAACCGAGCAAGAGCCCTAACCCTAAACCTTAACTTAAACCAAACATTAACACTAAACCTAGACCTTACCCTAGCCCTAATTGGAGTCCTAATCTTAACCTTAATACTATCCCTTACTCTGACTCATATCCTAACACTCACCCTAGCTCTAAACACCACCCTAACCTTAAACCGAACCCTTACAGTAATCCTATCCTTAATTCGAGTCCTAACCCTAACCCTAAAACTAAACCTGACCCTGACAATTAACCTAACACTTACACAAACTCTATATTTCCACCTAACCTTAAACCTAATCCTAACAATAGAGTTTTAACTCCTAACCATCACCCTAAAACTAACCCTAAAAACCATAGTTCTTACATTAGCTATTGTTCTAACTCTAGCCATAACCCTAACACAAAACTAGCCCTAATCTGAGCCTTAAACCTAGCTTTAACCCTAAATCTAGCCCTAACCCTAGCTTTAACCCTATCCCTTACCCTATGCCAAACCATAAACCTAATGCTAATAATAATCCTAATAACAATTCTATTCCTCAAACTAACCCAAACCCTAACCCTATTAGTTGCCCTAACCCTTGTGCTCATTCTAGCTCTAACCATAACCCAAACCCTAACCCTAACCCTGACCCTTATTCTGACCTAACACTAATCATAGGTCTAAACCTGAACCTAACCCTAAACCGAACCCTAACATTAGCCCTATTGGTAACCTTATACCTAAACCTAACCCTAACAATAGCCCTAGACCTAACCTAATCCTAATCTTTCCATAACTCTAGACCTAGATCTAAATAAGAGCTTAGCTCTAGCCCTAATAATTTCCCTTAGCCTAAAGCCAAAAACTAATCCTTCCACTACTCATAACCCTAGATCTAATTCTGGCTTTTCCATTAAATATAACCCTAAACTGAATGTTGACCCTGACACTAACACTAACCCTATCTCTAAACATCACCCTAACCCTAAACTTAACCCTAAAACTATACTTAGCTCTAACTGTAACGCTAAAACTAGCCCTAATCATAACAAAGTTCTTACATTTGCCATAACCCTAACATATTAGAAAACCTAGCCCTAAATCAAGCCCTAACGTAGCTTTAACCCTAAATCTAAATATAACCCTAACGTTAGCCCTAACCCTAAACCTGGGCCTAACCATAGTATACACCTAACCTAACACTAAATCTATGCCTAACTGTAACCCTAGATCTGACATTAGCCCTAGCCCACATACTAGCCCTAACCCTAACACAAATATTAGCCATCATCCTGGCCCTAAATCTAGCTTTAATCATAACCCTAAAACTAATCCTAGCCCTGACCATAATACTAACCCTTGCCCTAGCCCTCAAACTAGCTATAAACCAATACCTTACCCTAAATGTAATCCTAACTCCAACCCTAACCGAAGGCCTAAGCCTAACACTAACATTAGCCCTAATTGAGCCCTGTCCCTAAACCTAACCCAAATCCTAACCCAAATCCTAACCCTAATCCTAGCTCTAACTCTCATACTAGCCCTATCACTAGTTCTAACACTATCAATTACCATAATACTAAACCTAACCCAAACGTTAGTCGAATCCTTGCCTTATACTTAGCACTAGCCCTAAATCTAACCCTAACCCAAAGCCTAAGCCTAACCATTATATTTACATTTATATTTAGACTCTGTGTCTACAAGTGTTGGCTTCAATTATAATTTAAAATTTAGTCATTAGTTACATAAAAGGCATATCATTTCTGGTGGTGTATAGAGAACTGAGTGTCAGGGGTAGGATGCTATGTTAAGGGGAAAAGGAATGAGGGTATGTGATTAACCTAACTTAGCAACTTTGGAGGAGAACTCTAATGAATAAGCAAGGGGAATTTATGGAAGAAGGTATAAATTCAAACTGCTTATCTGTATTCATAAAATTACCATATGTATAAATAGTAAAAGTTAAGAGGCTGAAAGTGGGATAGAGGGAGAAAGAAAAAAGAAGAAAAATAACAAGGAAAGAAAGAAAGAGAGGGAGAAAGAAAATAAGAGCAAATAAAGGGGTAGTGAGGTGGGGCCTATGCAATTCCTCTAAATTATACAACTCTAGTGATTCAGTACTTAAAGTCCAATTTCATGGAGAATAACTGGTTTCACATATGTTGAGGTTGTGAGGATGAGAGTGGGAAGGGTACAGGAGAATGGATGAGAAGAGCAAGAAAAGAAAAGTAAGAAAGAAAAAAAGGCTCTCAGAACTCTGTTTTCTTTTCTTGCATTATGTGGAGTTTTCTATTTCTAGATTGATTATCTGTTCTCAGGGTGGTGGAGGTAGCGAGTGTGAGACGGCTTGAGCTTCTACCTGGAGCCTCCATACTCTTAGACTCTGAATAGGAAACCAAGTGCCTGTACAGTTACTGTTCCTCATGGATAGCTACACCCCCAAAAATGTGTGTGAAAAATCTTGAGTTATCACAGCTGGAAGTAGGGGAGTTGGAAACCTGGTATCTGATAAGCTGCAGAACCAAGCTTGTAGCCAAGCTCACTGATAGATGGCAAATAAGGTTTTGCAAGATGGATTCCATCTATTACCCATGTATGGTGTTTGGTGAGGTCTATGTTTCTGGAGTGACGTTGTGCTGTGTCCAGAGCTCTTTCTGGTGATTCTCAAGCAAAGTCTCCATGTTCTGTTCTGCCTTGTGTGTGTGCAGAGAGCTCCTGTGTGGCTGAGACTGCTGTCAGCCCCCTGAGAAACTGCACAGCCCAGCCTTCCATCTGCACTGAGAGTACCCATGCGGCCCTAGATTTCTTCAAATTTCTATGAAACTGGGAAGGATTCATCTTTTACTTAGCCTTATTATGCTCCACAGGTTTGAGCCATGTCGGTTCAATGGTTCATTGTCAGGAACAGTTTGTATTTTTGGTTTCCCTTCATTATGACTTATCGATGTGAATGAAAATTGAGCTGGAAATAAAACAGGGTTCACCAGAGGTGCTTGAAACTACACACAATTAGTTCTCAGTGGGCACTCTCTAGTTTCTTTCTTTTGAAGGTAGGCCAAAGATGAAGCATGCAAAAGAAACTGTATCCGAGAGCCCTTAAGGAGAAAACAGAGAAACATGTTTGTACTGAAATAAGTCTCCCAACAATTTGATCAGATTTCTTTGATACTGCACAGTACTCATCTTTTAGCTTGCTGCACTAGGCTCCCCAAGGTTGGCACTTCTAGGATCAATGATTCTCTAAACAGGTAAGGGTTAGTGTTACAGTTAGGATTAGGGCTAGTTTTAGAGCTAGTGTTAGGGTTAGCGTTTGTTTTGTTCAAATTTCTTTGATACTGGGAAGATTTATCTTTTACCTAGCCTCACTATGGGCCCCAATTTGAGGCCTTCTTGGTTCAATGGTTCGCTGTTGGAAATAGTTTGTTTTTAATGTCTCACTTCATTTTGACCTATATAGGTAAATGAGAATGGAGCTGGAAATAAAAGGGTTGGTTCTAGCTGGTTGAAACTTCACATACTCAATCAGTTTTCTGTGGCCACTCTCTGGTTTCTTCCTTGTAAAAGTAGTGAAAAGCTGAAGCATGCAAAACAAGTTTATCCAAGAGCACTTTAGGAGAAAACATGGCAATATGCATGTACTGAAATACCTCCCCCAATTATTTGGTCAGATTTCTTTGATACTGCACAGGATTCATATGTAAGCTTGCCCCACTAGTCTCCCCAAGTTTAAAACTTTTATTATCAAAGGTTCTATTAACAGGTTAGGCTTAGGGTTATGGTTAGACCTAGGGTTAGAACTAATGTTAGGGTTAGTGTTAGATTTTTTCAACTTTATGAATACTGAGCAGGATTTATATTTTTTTCTCTTCTTAGTATGCTCCCCATATTTGGGCCTCCTAGTAAAAGTGTTTGCTCTCAGGAGTAGTTTTAATTTTCATCTTTCACCTCATTTTGCCCTATAGGGGTGAATGAAATGGAGCTGGACTCAAACAATGTTGGTGCTAGCTGCTTGAAACTTCACGAACTCAACCAGTTTTCAGGGCACATTCTCTCCTTTTTTTTTCTTGTGGAAGTAGCCCAAAGCTGAATTAGAAAGAAAGAGCTTTATCTGTGAGCCCTTCAGGAGCAAGCTTTAATTTTTTTGCATGGGTTATTTGATATTGTACAGGATTCATCCTTTTCCTAGTCTTATTAGGATCCCCAAGTTTGAGTTTTCAAGGATTGCCAGTTCACTGTCAGGAACAGTTTGAATTTTTAGATTTCACTTTATTATGGCCTACAGACTTGAATGAAAATGGAGCTGGAAATAAAACAAAGCTAGTACTAGCTGCTTGAAACTTCAAACACTCAGTCAGCTCTCTGTGGGTACTCTCTGGTTGTTCCTTGTGCAAGTACCTTAAACTAAAGCATGGGAAAAATAATTTATCCAAGAGCACATTAGGAAAAAACAGGGAAATATGCAAGTACTGTAATACCTCCCCCAATTATTTGGTCAGATTTCTTTGATACTGCACAGGATTCATCTCTTAGCTTGCCCCACTAGACTCCTTTATTTGGGGACTATTCTGATCAATGGTTTTCTAAACAGGTTTGGTTCTATTTTTTATTAGTTTAGGGATAGATTTACAGCTAACATTTTGTTAGATTTAGTTTTGTTCAAATTTCTTTGATACTGGGCAAGATTCATCTTTGAACTATCCTTCTATATTCTTTTGGTTTGGACCTCTTACATCAAGGTTTTGCTCTCCTGAACAGTTTGTATTTTAAGTTTTCATTTCATTTTGACCTATTCATGTAAATGGAAATGGAGCTGGAAATCCAACAGGGTTGGTGCTAGCTACTTCAAACCTCACACACTCAATCAGTTTTCTATGGGCATTCTCTGGATAATTCCTTGTAAAAGTAGCCCTAAGCTGAAGCATGCAAAGCAACTTTATGTGAGAGCACGTTAGGAGAAATCAGGGATATATGCATGTACTGAACTACCTCCCCAATTATTTGGTCAGACTTATTTGATATTGTGAAAGATTCATGTATTCACTTACCCAACTTGGCTCCCCAAGTGTGGGACTTCTAGGATCAAAGGGACTCTAAACAAGTTAAAGTTAGTGTTAGGGTTAGTGTTAGGATTAGGATTAGACCTAGTGTTAAGATAAGAGTTACTTTTTTTCTTCAAATTTTTATAATACTGTGCAGGATTCATCTTTTTTTTTATTATTATTTTGACTATACTCCAAATATTTGGGCCTCATACGTAAAGGGTTTGCTTTCAGGAACAGTTTCAATTTTCATGTTTCTCTTCTTTTTTTCCATGTAGGTGTGAATGAAATAAAGCTGGAAATCAAACAGGGTTTGGGCTAGCTGCTTGAATAATCACACACTCCATCAATTTTCAGTTAGCATAATCTGGTGTTTGCCATTGAAGTAGTCCTACAACGAAGTAGAAAGAAACAGCTTTATCTCTGGGTGCATTAGGAGCAAGCAGAATACCCATGTAATGAAAGAGCTTCAAATATTTTTGGTTGGATTAATTTGATACTGTACAGGATTCATCCTTGACCTAGCCTTTGTAGGCTCCCCAAGTTTGGGCCTTCAAGTTTCAATGGTCCAATGTCAGGAACAGTTTGAATTTTTAGGTTTCACTTACTTAGGGCCTAGAGGTGTGAATGCAATGGAGCTGGAAATCAAACAGTGTTGCTGCTAGCTGCATGAAAGTTCACACACTAAATCAGCCCTGTGTGGGCACTCTTTGGTTATTCTTTGTGAAAGTAGCTTAAGCTGAAGCATGAAAAACAATTTATCCATGAGCACTTCAAGGAAAAAAAAAAACAGGAAAATATGAATGTACTAAAACATCTCCCCAAATTTTCATCAAATTTCTTTGATACTGCACAAGATTCATCTGTTAAGTTGTCCCTTTATTCTCCCCAAATTTGGGACTTCTATGATCATAGATACTCTAAACAGGTTAGAATTAGTTTAGGGTTGGGTTAGATATAGTGTTAGAGTGAGTTTTGTTCAAATTCATTTGATATTTGGCATAATTTGTTTTTTACTTAACCTCACTATTTCCCCAGGTCTGGCCTTATCCCTTCAATGGTTTGCTCTCAGGAACAGTTTGTATTTTAAGGTTTCCTTCATTTTGACCTATACGGGTAAATGGAAATGGAACTTGAAATCAAACAGTTTTGGTGCTCGCTGCTTAAAACTGCACACACTCAATCAGTGCTATGTGGGCACTGTGGTTTCTTCTTTATGAAAGTTTCCCAAAGCTGAATCATGCAAAAACATCTTTATCCAAAAGTACTGTTGGAGATGACAGGGAAATATATATGTACTGAACTACCTCCCCAAATTATTTGGTCATATTTCCTTGATACTCCCTAATCCTAACAGAAAAACTAGCCCTAATCTTAGTCCTAACCCTAGATGTAAACCTAACTTTAATCCTAGCCCTAACCTTACCTCTAACTATATCACTTACCATAAGACAAACCCTATCCATAATGCTAACCTTAGTCCTAATCCTAATCCATTGCCTAATCCAAAACCTAACCCTACTACTAATCCTAACCCCTAGCCCTCATTCTAGCTCTAAACCTAACTCAAATCATGACCCTAACACAAACCCTCAGTCTAAATCTGATCCTAACCTTAAAACAGACACTAAAACTAGCTCTACCAGTAAACTTATACCTAAACCTAAGCCTAACACTAGCCCTAGACCTACGCCAAATCCTCAATATAGCCATAATTCTAGACCTAGACCTAAAATATCCCTGAGGCCTAGCCCTAACATAATCCTTAACCTAAAGCGAACACTAACCCTGTCCCTAGATCTAAACCTAGTCCTAATTCTGGCTTTCACCCTAAACCTAACTCTAACCTGAACACTGACCTTATCACTAACACTAAACCTAGCTCTAAACCTGAACCTAACCCAAAACCTAAAACTAATACTAGACATAGCCATAACCCTAACCCTAAAATTAGCTCTAATCTGAACCCTAGATCTTACATTACACATAGCCTTAACCCTGGTCCTAAACCTAACACAACACCTAGCACTATTCTGAAGCCTAATCCTACTTAGAGCTAGTTTTAGTGCTATGGTAATATAAGCGTTATGTTTATGGTTATGGCTAGTTCTAGTGTTAGGTTTAAGTTTCAGTTAGTGTCAGTTTTATAACTAGGTTTAGTGTTATGTCAGGGTCTGTGTTTGGATTAAGGTTAGGGTTAGGGCTAGAGCCAGAATTAGGATTGGTTATGTCTAGAGGTAAGGTTAGTGTTTGGCTTAGGTTAAGGGTTATCATTTGAGCTAGGGTATTTTTTGTTTAGGTGTTGGTTAAAGACATGGCTAGATTTATGATTAAGTTTAATCTAGGTCTAGTATAGGGTTACATTTAGATATAGGGTTATGGGTAGGGCTAGTGTTAGGGTTTGGTTTAGGTTCAGGGTCAGAATAAGGGTCAGGGTTATGGATAGAATTTGTGTTAGGGTTATAACAAGAATGAGGGCTAGGGTTAGGACTAGTGATAGGGTTAGGGTTTGGGTTAGACTATGGACTAATTTTAGGACTAGGGTTAGCATTAGGTTTAGGGTTTGGCTAGGGTACAGTATAAGGTTAGAGCTAGGGTTAGAGCTAGGGTTCGGGTTAGGGTTAGGGATAGTGTTAGGGTTAGGGTTAGGGTGAAAGCTAGCGTTAGGTATCAGATTTGGGCTAGGGATGCGTTAGCATTATGTTTAAGGTTACGGCTAATGTATGATCTAAGTTTATGATTAGAACTAGTTTTAGAATTAGGGTTAGGACCAGGTCTAGTGTTAGGTTAAGGTTTAGGTTTAGGGTGATGTTTAGAGTTAGGGTTAATGTTAATGTCAGAGACAGGTTTACGGGTAGATTTAGGGTAAAATTTAAAACTCAAATTTGGGCTAGGCTTAGGGCTAGATATAAGGTTAAGGTGGTTTGGTTTAGGTAAAAGTTTAGGGTTATTGTTATGGCTCAGTTTGGTTTTAGGTCTAAGCCTATGGTTAGAGCTAGTTTTAGGATTAGCTTTAAGGTTAGGGCTAGTGTTAGGGTTAGGTTTAGTTTTAGAATTAGGGTTAGATTTAGAGTTAGGTTTAGATCTACGGTTAGGGCAAAATGTAAGATTAGGGCTAGGGTTAATGTAGGCTATGGCTAGGAATAAGATTATGGTAAGTGATTGAGTTAGAATTAGGGCTAGGGCTAGGGCGAGAGTTGTAGTTATTCTTAAAGCTAGGATTCGGGTTAAGTTTAGGATTAGGGCTAGGTTTAGTGTTAGGATTAGTCCTAGGGTTAAGGTTAGGGCTAGGTTTAATGTTAATATTAAGATCTGGGTTAGGTTTCCGGTAAGCAGTGGGGTTATAACTAAGTTTAGGGCTAGGGAAAGTGTTAGAATTAGGGTTAGGGTTATGATTAAGGCTAAGTTTTATTCTAGGATAAGAGATAGTGTTTGTGTTTGGGTTAGGGCTAATATTAGGGCTAGGGCTATTGTCAGGTTTAGGGTTACATTAGAGATAGGTATCGGCTTATGTTTATGGTTAGGTCTAGTGTAAGGGTTAGATTTAGGGTAAGGGTCAAGTTTAAAGCTATGTGTATTATTAGGGTCAGTATTTGGCTTAAGGTTTGGTTTAGGTTAATGTTTAGGTTTAGGGCTTTAATTAGCATTAGGGTTAGAGTTAGGGTTAGGGTAATGAATAGGCTTAGGATTAGGGTTCAGGTTAATTTTAGGGCAATGGATAGGTTTAGGGATTGTGATAGGGTTAGGGTTAAGCCTAGGATTAGCATTAGGATTAGGATTGTGGTTAGCATAGTGGATAGAATTAGAGCTAGGTTTAGGGCTAGGCTTATGGTTATGATTAGGGTTAGGGTTACGGTAGTTGATATAATTAGAGCTATGTTTAGGGCTATGCTTAATGTTAGGATTAGAGCTAGTGTTAGGTTTGGGTTTGGGATACTGCTAGGGTTATGTTAAGGGTAAATGTTAGGATTTGAGGTAGGGTTAGGTCTAAAGCGAGGCTTAGGGTTAGGGTTAGGTCTAGGGTTGGGTTTAGGGTTACACTTAGGGCTGTGTTCAAGCCTAAAATTACAACTAGGCTTTTTGCTAGTTTAGGCCTAGTGTTAGGGCCATGGGTATTGTAAGAGCTAGGGTTATTATTAGGGCTAGTTTTAGTGTTAGGGTTATGGCTAGGTCTAGTGTTATGATTAGGTTTGGTTTAGAGTGAGCTTTGGAGCTAGGATTATGTTAGGGTCAGGGCCAGTGTTCAGGTTAGGGTTAGTGTTGGGTTTAGTGCCAGAATTAGGACTAGGGTTAGGTATAGGGGTATGGTTAGTTTTTGAATTAGGTTAAGGTTTATTGTTAGGGCTAGGGCTAGGTTGTTGTTAAGGTCTAGGGCTAGAGATATGGCTAGATTTAGGATTAGGTTTAAGTCTAGGGCTAGTGTTAGGTTTAGGTTTAAGTGTATGATTACTGGTAGGGGTAATGTTAGGGTTCAGTTTAGGGTTAGGGTCAGGTTTATACCTGTTGTTAGTATTAGGGTCAGAATAACTGTCAGGGATAAGTTTTGGGTTTTGGTTAGGGTTAGAGCTGGAATGAAGGTTAGGGGTAGGCCTAGTAATAGGGTTAGCGGTTGGGTTATACTAGAATTAGTAATTGGACAAGGGTTAGCTTTAGGTTTAGGGTTTAGCTTAAGGTAATGGATAGGGTAAAAGCTCAGGGTTAGATCTAGGGTTAGGGTATGGGTTAGGGGTAGTTTTAGGGTTAGGGTTAAAACTAGGGTTAGTGCTCGGCTTAGGGCTTTGTTTTGGGTTAGGTTGGAGCTAGTGTTAGGCCTACAACTAATGTATAAACCAGGGTTATGACTAGGACTACATTTTGGGTAAGTGTTACGGCTAGATCAAGTGTTAGGATTAGGGTTACCATTTTTGTGATTTTTAGAGCTAGAGTTAGTGTTAGGGTCAGGTACAGTGTTTGGGTTATAGTTAGGGTTTGTGTTAAACCCAGAATTATCACTAGATTTAGTTCTAGGGGTAGGATTAGTGTTTGTGTTAGGCTAAGGTTTATCATTAGAGCTAGGGCTAGTTTTATATTTAGGTCTAGGGCTAGAGATATGGCTAGAGTCAGGATTATTTTTAGGTCTAGGGCTAATGTTAGAGTTAGGTTTAGGTATACGTTTATTGCTAGTGGTAGTGTTAGGGTTTGGTTTATGGTTAGGTTCAGGTTTAGACATACAATTACTGTTAGGGTCAGAGTAAGTGTAAGGGTTAGGTTTAGGGTTTGGGTTATGGTTAGAGCTAGAATGGGGGCTAAGTTTAGGACTAGTAAAAGGGTGACGGTTTCTCTTAGGCTAAAGATTAGGGTTAGGTTTATGGCTATGTTTAGTGTAAGTGTTAGGTTTCAGGTAGGGGTCAAATTTAGAAGTAGGAGAATTATTACGGTCAGCTTCAGGTTCAGGGTTTTGTTTAGTTTAGGGTATAGGGTTAGGGCTCAAATTAGCATTAGGGTTTTGTTTAGGGTGATGATAGTGTTTGGTTTAGGGTTCAGGTCAGATTTAGCATAATGGATAGGGTTACAGTTAGGGATAAGGTTAGATTTAGGACTAGGATTAGCATTATAATTAGGGTTATGTTTAGGGTAATTGATAGGGTTAGGCTAAATTTATGGCTAGGGTTATGGATAGGATTAAGGTTAGGGTAAGTGTTAAGGTTATGGGTTTGTTTTGTGTTAAGTTTAGGGCTAGAATTATGGCTAGGGCAAATGTCAGGTCTAGGATTTTGGCTAGCGATAGTTTTAGGGTTAGGTTTATGTCTAAGTGTAGGATTAAGTTTAGTGGTAGGTTCACGGTTAGAGCTAGGTATATTATCATGGGAAGGGGCAGAGTTAAGATTTGTGTTGTGTTAAGGTTTAGATTTAAGGCTTGAATTAGCTTTAGTGTTAGAGTTAGGGTAATGATAGGTTTAGGTTTAGGGTTCAGGTTAGGTTTAGGTTAATGAAATAGGTTCGGGTTATGGATAAGTTTAGGGTTAGGCTTAGGGTTACCATTAGAGTTATGGTTATGATTAGGGTAATGGATAGTGTTACAGCTAGTGATAGGGCTAGGGTTATGGTTAGAATTCAGGCTAGGTTTAGGGTAAAATTTAGGACTATGTTGTGGGTTAGGGTTAGATTTAGGGTTAGGTTTAAAGCTAGGGTTAAGGCTCAGATTAGGGCCTGATTTTGGTTTTGGTTAGGGCTAGGATTAGTACTATGGTAATGTATGAACTAGTGTTGCAATTAGTGCTAGTTTTAGCGTTAGGGTTAAGGCTTGATGTAGTGTTACGGTTAGGTTTAGGGTTAGGGTGATGTTTAGAGCAAGGGTTATTGTTAGGGTTAGTGTCAGATTCAGGGTTAGTTTTTGGGTTAGGTTTAGAACTCAAATTATGGCTAAAGTTAGTAGTAGTTTTACCGTTAGGGTTTGATTTAGGTTAAGGGTTAGGGATATACATTGGTTTTGTTTTAGGGCTAGGGCTACAGTTACGGCTAGATTATGGATTAGTATCAGGGTTAGGGCTAGTGTTAGGTTGAGGTTTAGGCTTAGGGTGAGGGTTACTTTTATAGTTAGTGTTAGGGTTATGGCTAGGTCTAGTGTCAGGTCTAGGTTGTGAGTTAGTGTCATGTTTAAAGCTAGGTTCAGTGTTAGAATTAGGGTCAGTTTTGGGGATAGGGTTAGGGTTAGGTTTAGAGCCAGAATTAGGACTAGGTTTAGGTCTAGGGGTAGAGTAAGTGTTCGGTTTAGGTTAAGGGTTTTGTTAGTGCTAGTGCTAGGTTTTTGTTTAGGTCTAGGGCTAGAGTTATAGCTATATTTAGGATTAACTTTGGGTTTAGTTCTAGTGTTAGGCTTACGCATAGGTATAGGTTTACCAGTAGGTCTAGTGTTAGGGTTTGGTTTATGGTTAGGGTCAGGTTTAGACCTAGGGTTACTGTTAGGGTCAGATGAGGGTCACGGATAGGTTTAGAGGTAGAATGAGGATAGGGTTAAGACTAGAATTATGGTTAGAGTTTAAGTTAGGCTAAGGATTAGATTAAGATTAGGGTTAGCATTTGGTTAGGTTTTGGCTTAGTGTAAGGAATGGGGTTAGAGTTATGGTTAGAGCTAGTGTTAGGGTTAGGGTTAGGCCTAGTATTATGGTTAAAGCTAAGTTTAGGGCTCGGATTAGGTGTAGAATTTGTTAGGGTTAGGGCTACATTTAGGACAATGACTAACGTATGAACTCGGATTATGATTAAGGCTAGTTTTATGGTTAGGTTAAGGCTAGATATAGTGTTAAGGTTAATCTTAGGTTAGGGTGGTGTTTAGAGCTAGGATTAGTTTTAGGGCCAGTGTCAGGGTCAGGGTTAGTTTTAGAGTTAGTTTTAGGGTTAGTTGTAGGGTTAGGGTTTGATTTAGGTTAAGGGTTCAGATTAGGGCTATGGCTTTCTTTTGGTTTATGGCTAGGGCTAGGGCTAGGGCACGTTTTAGGATTAGCATTATGGTTAGGGATAGTGTTAGGGTTTGATTTAGGCTTATTTTAGAGTTAAATTTAGAGTTAGGTTTAGATTTAGACTTAGGCTTAGATCTAGGGTTAGGATTAAGTTTAAGGATAAAACTAGAGCTAGGGCTAGGGCAGGAGATAGAGTTAGTTTTATGGCTGTTTAGGGTTAGGTTGGGATTAAATAAAGGCTAGGATTAGCACTAGGCTTTGTATTAGGCCTAGGTTTAGGGTGAGGTTTAAGGTTATGTTTAGGGTTATGGTTAGTTTTAGGGTATAGGATGAGGTTATATGTAGGTTCAGGGCTAGGATGAGGAATAGAACTAAGGTTAGCGCTCAGGTTATGGTTCAGGCTAGGATTAAGCCTAGGTTTAGTGCTAGAATTTTGGCTAGAGATAATTTAAGGTCTAGTGTTATGGTTAAAAATAGTTTTAGGTTTAGGTTTATGGCTACATCTAGTGTAAGGGTTAGGTTTAGGGTGAGGTTCATGTTTAGAGCTAAGGGTACTCTTAGGGTCAGGGTCATGATTAGTGTTTTGGATAGATTATGGTTTAATATTAGGACTCGAATTAGCATTAGATTTAGGATTAGGGTGAATATAGTGACAGGTTTAGGTTTCAGGTTAGGTTTAGGTTAATGGATACGGTTAGGATTAGTGATACGGTTAGGTTTAGGCCCAGGTTTAGCATTAGGGATAGGGTTATGGTTAGGGTAATGGATAGGGTTAGAGATAGGGGTACAGCTAGGGTTATTGTTATGATTATTTATAGGGTTATTCTTAGGGTAAGGGATAGGGTTAAATCTAGGTTTACAGCTAGGGTTATAGTTACGAATAGTGATAGGATTAGTGTTAGGGGTAAATTTAGGGATAGTGCTTGGAATAAGGATAGGTTTTGGGTTAAGTTAATGCTAGGTTTAGGGTAACGGCTAATGTAAATACCTGGGTTGATTAAGGCTCATTTTATGGTTAGGGTTAGGGCTAGGTCTATTGTTATTTTTAAGTATAGGGTTAGGGTGATGTTTAGAGCTAGGGTTAGTGATAAGGTCAGAGTCAGTGTCAGGGTTACATTTAGCGTTTGGCTTAGAACTCGAATTATGAATAGAGTTATGGCTAAATGTAGGGTTAGGGCTTAGTTTTTATTAAGGGTTAGGGTTAGGTCTATGGCTTGGTTTTGTTTTAGTGCTAGGATTAGAGCTAATTTTTGATTAGCCTTAGGGTTAGGGCTAGTGTTAGGTTTAGGTTTAGGCTACGATTTTGTTAGATTTAGAGTTAGGGTTAGATCTAGGTTTGCTGCTAGGTCTATGAATAGGGCTAGTGTTAGACCTATGGTTTGTGCTAGGATTAGGGTTCCAGTAAAGTTTAGGGTTAGAAGTAGGGTTAGGACCCAGGTGATATTTAGAGTTAGTCTTTGGGCTAGGGTTAGGGTTAAGGTTAGGGATGGGGCTAAATTAGATCTAAGATTAGGGATAGAGGTAGTTTTAGAGTTGGGCCTAGCTTTATGGTTAGGGTTATAATTAAGGCTGTGTTTAGGGCTAAGATAAAAGCCAAGGTTTGTGTTAGGGTTAGGGCTAGTATCATGGCTAGAACTAATATCGGGTCTAGGTTTTTGCTTAGGGATAGTTTTGGGGTTAGTTTTATGGCTAGGTGTAGAGTAAGGGTTAGATATAGGGTAAGAGTGAGGTTTAGAGCTAGAGAAATTATTAGGGTCAGTGTCAGGGTTAGGTTTAGGTTTGAGTTTAGGGTTAGAGCTCGAATTATCATTAGAGTCAGGGTTAGGGTAATGATTGTATTAGGTCGAGGGTTCAGGGTAATTGATAAGTTATGTTTAGGGTAATTGATAAGTTTGGGGATAGTGATACGTTTAAGGTTGGGTCTATGGTTAATATTAGGTTAAGGGTTATGTTTAGGTTAAAAATACAGTTAGACTTAATTTTAGGGCAAGGGTTATGGATAGAATTAGGTCTTGATTTAGGGTTAGGGTGAGGTTTAGAACTAGGGTTAGGTTAAGGTTATGTTTAGTTTAAGGCTTTGTTTTTGAGCTATGGTTAGGGCTAGGCTCAATGTTAGGTTCAGGATTAGGTCTAGGGATAGGATTACAGTAGGTTTTGGTTTAGGGTTATGGTTAGGATTAGACCTAAGATTAATGGTAAGGTCAGTAGAAGGGTCAGGGTTAGTATTAGGGTTTTGGATATGGTTAGATCTAGAATGAGGGCAAGGGAAGGGCTATTAATAAGGTTAGTGTTTTGGTTAGCCTAAGGATTAGGGATAGGTCTAGGGTTACCCTTAGGTTTAAGGTTTTTCTTAAGTGATTGGTTTAGAGCTTGATTATGGTTAGAGTTAGGGTTAAAGCTAGGTGTAGGACTCGGATTAGGCCTAGGTTTTGAGTTAGGGATAGGGCTACGGTTAGGACAATGGCTAATGTAAGAAATAGGGTTACCATTACAGTTGGTTTTCGTGTTAGGGTATGGGTTATGTTTAGTGTTAGGTTTAGGTTTAAGGTTAGGGTGATATTTTTAGCTAGGGTTCGTGTTTGAATAGGAGTCAGGTTGAGGCTTAGTTTTAGGGTTAGAGTTAGAACTCAAGTTAGGGCTAGAGTTATTGTTAGGGTTCAGTTTAAGGTGAGGGCAGTGTGTAGAGATAGGTTGAGTGTTAGGATATGAGTCAGCATCAGGGTTGGTTTTAATGTTTGTGTTAGGACTCGAACTAGGGCTAAGGTTAGGTCTAGTAGTAGTGTAAGAGTTTGGTTTAAGTTAAGCTTTAGAGTTATGGCTAACACTCGATTTTGTTTTAGTCCTATGGTTAGGTTTAGGGCTAGTGTTAGTGTTAGGCTTAGGCTTAGTGTTAGGGTTAAATTTGGCATTAGGGTTAGACCTAGGGTGAAGGCTAGAACTAAGGATAGGGCAAGGGTTATGGCTATGTTTAGGTTTATGGTAAGGTAAATGTTTAGAACTAGGGATAGGGCTAGGGAGAGAGTTAGTCTTTGGGCTAGGGTTAGGGTTAGGGTTAGGGATAGGGCTAAATTAGGGCTAGGATTAGGGCTAGGTTTACTGTTTAGTTTAAGCCTAGATTTAGGGTTAAGTTTAGGGTTAGGGTTAGAGTTTAGAGTTAGCATTTAGAGTTTAGGTTTTGTATTTGGGTAAAGTTTGTGGTAATGGATGGCTTTATAGCTACGTTTAGAGGTAGGATGAGGGTCATAATTAGGTTTAGGGCTGTGGTTAGGGTTAGGGTTATGACTAAGCCTAGGTTAAGGGCTAGGATGAGGGTTAGGGATTTTTTTGATAGGGTTATGGCTAGGATTAGTGCTAGGGCTAATTTCAGGTCCAGAATTATGGTTAAAGATAGTTTTAGGATAAGGATTATGGGTACATTTAGTGTAAGGGTTATGTTTGGGTTTAGCATCAGGTATAGAGCTAGGGGTATTATGAGGGTCAAGTTCTGGGTTAGGGTGTCGGATAGGTTAAGGTTTAAAGTTAGGGCTTGAATTAACATTAGGGTTAGTGTTATGGTTATGATAATGGATAGAGTTAGAAATCAGTTTAGGGCTAGGTCATGGTTATCATTATGGCTAGGTTTTGGGTTAAGTTAGTGCTAGGGTTAGGTTTACGGCTAATGAAAGTACTAGGGTTATACTTACGTCTAATTTTAGTGTTTGGGGGCTAGGTTTACTGTTAGGTTTAGGTTTAGGTTTAGGGTGAGGTTTAGACCTTAGCTTAGTGTTATGGTAGTTTAAGGGTCAGGGTTAGTTTTAGGGTTTGGCTTAAAACTCGAATTAGGTCTGGGGTTATGGATAGGTGTAGTGTTAGGGCTTGGTTTAGGTTAAGGCTTATGGTTAAAGCTTTGTCTCGGTTTGCTTTTAAGGCTAGGATTGGGATTAGTGAAATTTTTAGGATTAGTGTTAGGGTTAGGGCTAGTCTTAGATTTAGGCTTAGGCTTCGGTTTAGGGTTAAATTTAGAGTTATGTTTTTATCTAAGTTTAGTGCTAGGGCTAAGGATAGGGCAATGGTTAGGACTGGAATTTGGGATAGGTTTAGATTTATGGGAAGGGAGAGGATTAGAATGAGTGATAGGGCCAGTGTGAGAGTAAGAGTTATTCTTAGGGCTAGGGTTAGGGTTAGGGTTAGGCTTAGGTTTAAGGTTAGATTTAGAGTTATGATTAGGGTGGGACTAACTTTCAGGCAAGTGTTAGGGCTAGTGTTAGGTTTATGGTAGCAGATAGGGATAGAACTAGGGCTAGGACTAAGGCAAGAGTTAGAGTTAGTCTTAGGGCTAGGGTTAGGATAAGGTTAGAGATAGAGCTAAATTAGGGCTAGGATTAGCACTAGGTTTTGTGTTTAGGTTAAGCCTATGGTTAGGGTTAGGGTTAGGTTTAAATTTAGGGTAAGAGATGACATTATAGGTAGATTTAGAGGTAGGGTGAGGGTTAGAATTAGGGTTAGGTATAGGGCTAGAAATAGGGTTATTTTTAAGGCTAGGTTTAGGACAAGAATGAGTGCTAGGTGTGTTTATAGGGTTAAGTCTAGGATTAGGGCTAGGGCTAATTTCAGGTCCAGAATTATGGTTAAAGTTACTTTTATGTTTAGGTTTATGACTAAGTCTAGGCTAAAGTTTAGGTGTTGGGTTATGGTCAAGTTTCGATCTAGGGTTATTATTAGGGTCAAGGTCTGAGTTAAGGTTTGAGATAGGTTAACGTTTCAATTTTGGGCTTGAATTAGTTTTAGGATTAGCATTATGGTAATGATAGGGTTAGTTATAGGATTCTGTTTAGGTTTAGGCTAATGGAACAATTACGAATTGGGATAGGGTAAGATTTGTGCTTAGGTTATCATTAAGGTTTGGGTTATCATTATGTTAATGGATAGAGTTAGAGATCAGTTTAAGGCTAAAGTTATGGTTACAATTAGGGCTAGTGTTAGGGTTAGGTTAGGTTTAAAGCTAGGGTTAGTGCTCTGATTAGGGCTAGGTTTTGTGTTATGTTGAAGCTAGGGTTAGGGTTAGAGCTAATGTAAGTACTAGGTTTAAATTTAGGGCTAGTTTTAGGGTTTGAGTGCTAGGTTTAGTGTTAGGGTTAGGTTTACAGATACCGTGGTGTTTAGAGCTAGAAGTGTTAGGGTCAGTGTCAGGTTCAGGGTTAGTTTTAGGATTTGGCTTCCAACTCAAATAAGTCTAGGTTTACATCTAGGTGTAAGTTTAGGGTTTGGTTTAGGTTAATGTTTAGGGTTAGAACTATGGCTCAGTTTTGTTTTAGGGCTAGGGATAGCGTTAGGGCTCATTTTAGGATTAGTGTTATGGTTTGGGCTAGTGTTAGGTTCTGACTTAGGCTTCGGGTTTAGGCTTCTTTTAGAGGTACGTTTTGCCTAAGGTTAGTGCTAGGGATAAGCATTGGGAAAGGATTAGCACTAGGGTTAGGGCTAGGGTTAGGTTTATGATAAGGGATAGGGTTAGAATGAGTGATAGGGCTAGTATCAGAGAGTTAGTCTTATGGCTAATGTTAGGGTTAGGTTTATAAATAGGGCTAAATTACGGCTAGGGTTATGTTAGGACTAGGGTTAGGGCTAGTTTTAAGATTGGCTTAGGAATCGAGTTAGGGTTAGATTTAGAGTTAGATTTTGATCTAGGGTTAGTGCTAGGGCTAAGGATAAGGCAAGGATTGCCAATAGGGTTAGGGTTAGAGTTAGGGTTTAATTTAGGCTAAGGGATGTGGTTATAGCTCGACTTAGGGCAAGGGCAAGGGTTAGTATTAGGGTTAAATAATAGGGTTAGAGTTAGGGTTATGATTAAGGCTATGTTTAGGGCTACGATGAAGACTAGGATTTGTTTTAGGGTTAGGGATTGTATTAGGGCTATGGCTAATGTCAGGTCTTGGGTTACAGTTAGGGATAGATTTAGAGTTAGGTTTATGGCTTGGTCCAGTGTAAGGGTTAGGTTTTGGTTAGGGTCTGATTTAGATCTAGGGTTATTTTTAGAATCAGGGTCAGGATTAGCATTTGGGTTAAGTTAGTGATTAGGTGCAGGGCTCGAATTAGTGTTAGATTTAGGGTTAGTGTAATGTATATGGTTAGGGTTAGGCCTAGTGTTATCAGAAGGGTTAGGGTTATTGTTAGGGTAATGTATAGGGTTAGCCCTAAGGTTAGGGCTAGTTATGTATAAGATTAGGGCTAATGTTTGAGTTAGGGTTAGGTTTATATTTAGGGTTATAGTTAGATTTAGGACTAAGATTAAGGCTAGGTTTTGGGTTAGGTTTGGGTTTTGGGTTAGGGTTAAGGCTACCGCTAATGTATGAATTAGGTTTATGACTACAGCTAGTTATAGGTTTAGATTTTGATGTAGGTCTAGTGTTAAGGTTAGGTTTATGGTGATGATGATGTTTAGAACCAGGGTTAGTGTTAGGGTCAGTGTCAGGGTCAGGGATAGTTTTCGGGTTAGGGTTAGACTATAATTAGTGATAGGGTTAGGGCTAGGTGTAGGGTTATGATTTGTTTTTGGTTAAGGGTTAAGGTTAGGGCTATGACTTGGTTTTGTTTTATGGCTAGGGTTAGGGTTAGTGCTAGTTTTATGATTAGTCTTAGGGTTAGGGCTATTATAATTGTGAGATTTAGGCTTACGTTAAGGTTTAGGTATAAGAGTAGAGTTATGGATAGGTTTAGACTTAGGGTTAAGGTTAAATTTAGAGTTAGGTTTAGATCTAGGTTTTATGATAGGGCTAAGTATAGGTCTAGGACAGGGCTACGTTTAGGGCTAGGTATATGGTGATGGTAAGGGATAAGGTTACAACTAGAAATAGGGTTAGTGTGAGAGTTAGAGTTAGTCTTAGGGCTAGGGTTATGGTTATTGATAGGGCTAATTAGGGCTTGGATTAGGGCTAGGGTTAGTGTTAGGGTTAGGCCTAGGGTTAGGGCTAGGTTTAGTGTTAGGTTTAGCGTTAGGTTAGGTTTAGGGTAAGGGATGGCAATATAGCTAGTGCTAGGACTAGGATGAAAATTAGGGTTAAGGTTAGGGTTAACGTTAGGGTTACGGTTATGATTAAGGTGAGGTTCCTATATACAGATTGCAGAATCTGCAATCTGTATATGGGCTAAAAATGGGAGTTCATAACCCACTTGAAGCAAAGTATGAAAGATGATATATCAAGAACTATGTAATGTTTTGAACAACCAACAATAAAAAAAAAAAAAAAAAAAAAAAAAAAAAAAAAAAAAAAAGTGAGGTTCTTTGCTCGGATGTGCCCTAAGTTTTGTATTAGCTTTAGGGCTAGATTAGAGCTAGGGCTAATGTCATGTCTAGGGTATGGTTAGGGATAGTTTTAGGGTTAGGTTTATGGCTAGGTTTATTGTAAAATTTTGATTTCTTGTTAGGGTCAGATTTAGAGCTATCGGTATTATTAGAATCAGGGTTAAGTTTAGAGTTGGGGGTAGGTTAAGGTTTAGGTTTAGGGGTCAAATTAGTCTTATATTTGGGGATTGGGTAAGGACACAGTTTGATTTAGGGTTCAGGTTAGGTTTAAGTTAATAGATAGGATTAAGGCTAGTGCTAGGATTAGGTTTCCGCCTAGGGTTAGCATAAGGATTATAGTTATCTTAGGGTAATGAATAGGGTTAAAGTTAGGTTTAGGGCTGGGGTTATGGTTAGGATTAGGTCTAGGTTTAGGCTTAGGTTTATAGTTAGGTCTAGGGTTATTGTTCAGATTAGCTTTAGGTTTAATGCTAAGGTAGGACTTGAATTAGGGCAAGGTTTTGTGATAGGTTAGAGCTATGGCTAATGTAAGAACTAGTGTAATGATTAAGACTAGTTTTATGGTTAATGTTAGGGCTAGACGTCGTTTCAGCATTATTTTTAGCGTTAGGGTGAAGTTTAGAGCTAGGGTTAGTGTTATTGTCAAGGACAGTGTTCAGGTATGGTAATGGTTAGTTTTAATGGCAGAATTAGGACTCGGGTGTGATCTAGAGGTAGGGTTAGTGTTTGGGTTAGGTTAAAGGTTATTGTTAAGGCTAGGTCTAGTTTGTCTTTAGGTCTAGAGCAATAGTTATGGCTAGATTTAGGATTAGGTTAGGTCTAGGGCTAGTGTTAGTGTTAGGATTAGGTGTAAGTTTACCAGTAGGGCTAGTGTTAGTGTTCAGTTTAGGGTTAGGTTTAGATTTTAGAGCTAAGATTAGTGTTAGGGTCAGAATAATGGTCAGGGATAGGGTTAGGGTTCAGTTTATGGTTATATATAGAATGAAGGCTAGGGTTAGAACTATTTATAGAGTTAGGTTTTGGTTAGGCTAAGGATTAGTGCTAAGAATACGCTTAGTATTAGGGTGAGCATTTGGCTTAGGGTAAGTGATAGGATTAGAGCTAAGGTTAGGACTAGGGTTAGAGTTAGGTTTATGGTTAAAGCTTGTGTTAGGGCTTGGATTAGGACTAATTTTGTATTAGGTTTAGGGCTAGTGTTATGGTTATGGATATTGTAAGAAATAGGGTTATGATTAAGGTTAGTTTTATGGTTAAGTTTAGGGTTAGGCCTATTGTTAGGGTTAGGTTTAAGGTTAGGGTGATGTTTAGAGCTAGGTTTAAGTTTTGGATTTGATTCAGGGTCATGGTTAGGTTTAGGGTTAGGTTTAGGTTTCAAATTAGTGCTAGGGTTAGGGCTTGTGTAGGGTTAGGGTTTGGCCTAGGGTAAGGGTTAGTGTTAGGCGTATGGCTCAGTTTTGTTTTAGGGCTAGGGCTAGGGTTAGGGCTAAACTTTAGGAATAGTATTAGGGTTAGAGCTAAGTTCAGGGTTAGGCTGAGGGCTCAGTTTAGGGTTAGTTTTAGAGATAGGTCAGTGCAAGGGCTAAGGATTATGACTAGGGTTAGGGCTTGGGTTAGGGTTATGGTAAAGGATACGGTTAGTTTTAGAGATAGGTTTTGATCTAGAATTAGTGCTACAGTATGGGTTATGACTAGGGTTAGGGATTGCGTTAGGGTTATGGCAAGGTGTAGGGATAGAATAGGGATAGGTCTTGTGTAAGAATTATAGTTAATCTTCATTCTAGTGTAAGAGTTAGGGTTAGGAATAGGTCTATATTAGGGCTAGGATTAGGGCTAGGTTTAATATTAGGTTTAGGGATAGAGTTAGGGTTATGATTAGGGCTAGGGCTAGGGTTAAGGCTAGTGTAAGGTTTAGGGTTTAAGTTATGGTTAGGGCTAGGGGGAGTGTTAGGTCTAGATTAGGGTTATGGTTATGACTATGGTTAGGGTTGGGATTAGGGCTTGGGTTTTCATTAGGGTTAGGGCTAGTTTTAGAGTAATGTATTGTATTAGATGTAAGATTAGGTTTAGGGTTAAGTTTAGGTTATGGTTAAATTTAGGTTCAGGGGTAGGTTTAGTTTTTATTTTTGGCATGGTTTAGGGTTAAGTTTATGGCAAGGTTAGGTTTAGGGTTAAGACGAGGGGTAGGTTTAAGATTAAGGTTATGGATAGGGTTAGGTTTAGGGCTAGTGTTATTATAAGGGTTAGGGTTAGGGTTAGGGTAATGTTAGGTTTAGAGCTAGGGTTAGTACTTGGGTTAAGTTAAGGATTAGGGCAAGGGTTAGGTTTATGTTTACAAATAGGCCTATGATTTTGTTTAGGCTAAGGGTTTGGCTTTGAGCTAGGGTTATGTCTAAGGTGAGGGTTTGGGTTAGTGCTACACTTAGGTTTTTGGTTATTTTAGGGTAGGATTAGGCCTCAGAATAGTGCTAGGTTTTGTGTTAGGTTTAGGCCCAGGGTTAAGGCTATGTGTAATATAAGATCTGGGGTTCTGATTAGAGCTTATTTTAGGGTTAGGGTTATGGCTATGTCTATTGTTAGTTTTAGGTATTGGGTTAGGTTCAGGTTTAGAGCTCGGTTTAGTGCTAGTGATGAGGTCAGTGTTCAGGTTAGAGTTTGGTTTAGGGTGAAATCCAGAATTAGGACTAGGTTTAGATCTAGGGATAGGGTTAGTGTTTGCTTTAGGTTAAGGGTTATGTTAGGGCTAGGCCTCAGGGATATTTTAGGTCTAGGTCTAGAATTATGGCCATATTGAGGATTAGGCTTAGGTCTAGGGCTAGTGTTAGGCTTAGATTTAGGTATAAGTTTAGTGGTAGAGCTATTTTAGGGTCTGCTTTAAGGTTAGGATCAGATTTAGACTGAGGGTTTGTGTTAGGGTCATGATTTGAGTTAGGTTTAGAGCTAGAATGAGGGCTAGGTTTAGGATTAGTAATAGGGTTATGGTTTGGATTAGGCTATGGATTAGGATTAGGACTAAGGTTAGCATTAGGGATAGGGTTTGGCTTAGGGTAAGTGATATAGTTAGATGTAAGGTTAGGGCTATGTTTAAAGTTAGGTTTACATCTAGGGTTAGGACTCAGATTAGGGCTAGTGTTTCTGTTAGGATTAGGGAGTGTGAAGGAAATCTGCCCAAATAATTTGGGGAGGTAGTTCAGTACATCTATATTTCCCTGTTATCTCCAACAGTACTTTCGGATAAAGATGTTTTTGCATGCTTCATCTTTGGGAAACTTTCACAAGGAAGAAACCACAGTGCCCACATAGAACTGATTGAGGGTGTGCAGTTTTAAGCAGCGAGCACCAACCCTGTTTGATTTCAAGTTCCATTTACATTTACCTGTATAGGTCAAAATGAAGGAAACCTTAAAATACAAACTGTTCCTGAGAGCAAACCATTGAAGGGATAAGGCCCAGACCTGGGGAAAATAGGGAGGTTCGGTAAAAAAACAAATTATGCCAAATATCAAATGAATTTGAACACAATTCACTCTAACACTGTATCTAACCCAACCCTAAACTAATTCTAACCTGTTTAGAGTATCTATGATTATACAAGTCCCAAATTTGGGGAGCATAAACGGACAACTAAACAGATGAATCATGTACAGTATCAAAGAAATTTGATGAAAATTTGGGGAGGTGTTTTAGTACATTCTTATTTTCCTGTTTTATTTTTTCATAAAGTGCTCATGGATAAATTGTTTTTCATGCTTCAGCTTAAGCTACTTTCACAAAGAAATACCAAAGAGTGCCCACACAGGGCTGACTGAGTGTGTGAAGTTTCATGCAGCTAGCAGCAACACTGTTTTATTTCTAGCTCCATTGCATTCACACCTATAGTCCCTAATTAAGTGAAACCTAAAAATTCAAACTGTTCCTGTCATTGAACCACTGAAAATTGAAGGCCAAAACTTGGGCAGCCTACTAAGGCTAGGTCAAGGATGAATCCTGTACAGTCAAATTAACCCAACCAAAAATATTTGAATCTCTTTCATTACATGTGTATTCCGCTTGCTCCTAATGCACCCAGAGATAAATCTGTTACTTTCTACTTCATATTAGGACTACTTCCATGGGAAACACCAGATTATGCTCACTGAAAATTGATGGAGTGTGTGATTATTCAAGCAGCTAGCCCAAACCCTGTTTGATTTCCAGCTTTACTTCATTCACCCCTACATGGAAAAAAAAGAAGAGAAACATGAAAATTGAAACTGTTCCTGAAAGTAAACCCTTTATGTATGAGGCCCAAACATTTGGAGTATAGTCAAAATAAAAATTAAAAAAAAGGTGAATCCTTCACAGTATTATAGATATTTGAAAAAAACAAAAGTAACTCTTATCTTAACAATAGGTCTAATCCTGATCCTAACACTAACCCTAACACTAATTTTAACCTGTTTAGAGTCCCTTTAATCCCAGAAGTCCAACACTTGGGGAGCCAAGTTGGGTAAGTGAACAGATGAATCTTTCAGAATATCAAAGAAGTGTGACCAAATAATTGGGGAGGTAGTTCAGTACATGTATTTTCCCCGATTTCTCCTAAAGTGCTCTCACATAAAGTTGCTTTGCATGCTTCAGCTTAGGGCTACATTTACAAGGAATAATCCAGAGAATGCCCATAGAAAACTGATTGAGTGTGTGAGGTTTTAAATAGTTAGCACCAACCCTGTAGGATTTCCAGCTCCATTTCCATTTACATGCATAGGTCAAAATGAAATGAAAACTTAAAATACAAACTGTTCAGGAGAGCAAAACCTTGATGTAAGAGGTCCAAACCAAAAGAATATAGAAGGATAGTTCAAAGATGAATCTTGCCCAGTATCAAAGAAATTTGAACGAAACTAAATCTAACAAAATATTAGCTGTAAATCTAGCCCTAAACTAATAAAAAATAGAACCAAACCTGTTTAGAAAACCATTGATCAGAGTATTTCCCAAATAAAGGAGCCCAGTGGGGCAAGCTAAGAGATGAATCCTTTGAAGTATTGTGCATATTTCCCTGTTTTCTCCTAATGTGCTCTTGGATAAATTATTTTTTTCATGCTTTAGTTTAAGGTACTTGAACAAGGAAGAACCAGAGATTGCCCACAGAGAGCTGATTGAGTGTGTGAAGTTCAAGCAGCTAGTCCTAGCTCTGTTTGATTTCCAGCTCCATTTTCATTCAAGTCTGTAGGCCATAATACAGTGAAATCTAAAAATTCAAACTGTTCCTGACAGTGAACTGGCAAACCTTGAAAACTCAAACTTGGGGATCCTACTAAGACTAGGAAAAGGATGAATCCTGTACAATATCAAATAATCCATGCAAAAAAAAAAATAAATAAAGCTTGCTCCTGAAGTGTTCACAGGTAAAGCTGTTTCTTTCTAATTCAGCTTTATGCTACTTCCACAAGAATAAAAGGGGAGAATGTGCCCTGGGAACTAGTTGAGTGTGCGAAGTTTCAAGCAGCTAGTACCAACCCTGTTTGACTCCAGCTCCATTTCCATTCACCGCTATAGGGCAAAATGAGGTGAAAAATGAAAATTAAAACTACTCCTGAGAGCAAACACTTTTACTAGGAGGCCCAAATATGGGGAGCATACTAAGAAGAGAGAAAAAAGAATCCTGCTCAGTATTCATAAAGTTGAAAAAAATCTAACACTAACCCTAACACTAGTTCTAACCCTAAGTCTAACCATAACCCTAAGCCTAACCTGTTACTAGAACCTTTGATCATAAAGGTTTTAAACTTGGGGAGACTAGTGGCACAAGCTTACGTATGAATCCTGCACAGTATCAAAGAAATCTGACCAAATAATTGGAGGAGGTATTTCAGTACATGCATGTTGCCCTGTTTTCTCCTAAAGTGCTCTTGGATAAACTTGTTTTGCATGCTTCAGCTTTTCACTACTTTTACAAGGAAGAAACCAGAGAGTGGCCACAGACAACTGATTGAGTATGTGAAGTTTCAACCAGCTAGCACCAACCCTATGATTTCCAGCTCCATTCTCATTTTCCTATGTAGGTAAAAATGAAGTGAGATATTAAAAACAAACTATTTCCAACAGCGAACCATTGAACTGAGAAGGCCCCAAACTGGGGCCCATAGTGAGGCTAGGTAAAAGATAAAATCTTCCCAGTATCAAAGAAATTTGAACAAAACAAACTCTAACCCTAACACTATCTGTAAAGCTAGCCCTAACCCTAACACTAACCCTTACCTTTTTAGAGAACCATTGATCCTAGAAGTTCCAACCTTGGGGAGCCTAGTGGAGCAAGCTAAAGATGAATACTGTCTAGTATCAAAGAAATCTGATCAAATTGTTGGGAGACTTATTTCAGTACAAACATGTTTCTCTGTTTTCTCCTTAAGGGCTCTCGGATACAGTTTCTTTTGCATGCTTCATCTTTGGCCTACCTTCAAAAGAAAGATACTAGAGAGTGTCCACTGAGAACTAATTATGTGAAGTTTCAAGCACCTTTGGCAAACCCTGTTTTATTTCCAGCTCAATTTTAATTCACATCAATAAGCCATAATGAATTGAAACCAAAAACACAAACTATTCCTGACAGTGAACCATTGAACCGACAAGGCCCAAACTTGTTGAGCATAATAATGCTAAGTAAAAGATGAATCCTTCCCAGTATCATAGAAATTTGAAGAAATCTAGGGCCGCATGGGTACTCTCAGCGCAGATGGAAGGCTTGGCTGTGCAGTTTCACAGGGCCCTGACAGCAGTCTCAGCCACACAGGAGCTCTCTGCACACACGCAAGGCAGCACAGAACATGGAGACTTTGCTTGAGAATCACCAGAATGAGCTCTGGACACAGCACAACGTCACTCCAGAACCACCGACCTCACCAAACATACATGGGTTATAGATGGAATCCATCTTGCAAAACCTTATTTGCCATCTATAAGTGTGCGTGGCTACCAGCTTGGTTCTGCAGCTTATCAGGTACCAGGTTTCCAACTCCCCTACCTCCAGCTGTGATAACTCAAGATTTTTCACACACATTTTTTGGGGGTGTAGAAATCCATGAGGAACAGCAACTGTACAGGCATCTGGTTTTCAAATCAGAGACTGAGAGTATGGAGGCTCCAGGTAGAAGCTCAAGCCGTCTCACCCTCGCTACCTCCTCCACCCTGAGAACAGAGACTCAATCTAGGAATAGAAAACTTCACATAATGCAAGAAAAGAAAACAGAGTTCTGAGAGCCTTTTTTTTTTCTTTCTTACTTTTCTTTTCTTGCTTTTCTCATCCGTTCTCCTGTACCCTTCCCAGTCTCATCCTCACAACCTCAACATATGTGAAACCAATTACTCTCCATGAAATTGGACTTTAAGAACTGAATCACTAGAATTGTATAATTTAGAGGAATTGCATAGGCCTCACCTCACCACCTCTTTATTTGCACTTATTTTCTTTCTCCCTCTCTTTCTTTCTTTCCTTGTTATTTTTCTTCTTTTTTCTTTCTCCCTCTATCCCAGTTTCAGCCTCCTAACTTTTACTATTTATACATAAGGTAATTTTATGAATACAGATAAGCAGTTTGAATTTATACCTTCTTCCATAAATTCCCCTTGCTTATTCATTAGAGTTCTCCTCCAAAGTTGCTAAGTTAGGTTAATCACATACCCTCATTCCTTTCCCCCTTAACATAGCATCCTACCCCTGACACTCAGTTCTCTATACACCACCAGAAATGATATGCCTTTTATGTAGCTAATGACTATATTTTAAATAATAATTGAAGCCAACACTTGTAGACACAGAGTCTAAATATAAATGCATTTATAATGGTTAGGCTTAGGCTTCGTGTTACTGTTAGATTTAGAGTTAGATTTTGATCTATGGTTAGGGCTAGGGCTAAGGATAAGGCAAGGGTTAGGACTAACGTTTGTGTTAGGTTCAGTATTATGGTAATTGATAGGGTTAGAACTATTGATAGGGCTAGTATGAGAGTTAGAGTTAGTCTTAGAGCTAGGATTAGGGTTAGGGTTAGGGTTAGGGTTAGGGATAGGGCTCAATTAGGGCTAATGTTAGTGTTAACCTTAGGCCATTGGTTAGGGTTGGAGTTAGGATTACATTTATGGTAAGGTATTGGGTTATAGCTAGTTTGAGGGCTATGGCAAGGGTTAGTATTAGGGTCAGGTATAGGATTAGGGTTACAGTTATGATTAAAGCTAGGTTTAGGGCCAGGATGATGGCTAATATTTGTGTTAGGGTTAGGGCTAGTATGTGGGCTAGGGCTAATGTCAGATCTAGGGTTACAGTTAGGGATAGATTTAGTGTTAGGTTAGGTGTATACTAGGGTTAGGCCCAGGTTTAGGGTTAGGACTAACGTTAGGTTTATATTTAGATTTAGGGTTAAAGCTACGTTAGGGCTTAGGTTAGGGCTAGGGTTTGCAATAGGTTAGGGCTATGGCAAATGTAAGAACTTTGTTATGATTAGGGCTAGTTTTAGCGTTAAAGTTAGAGCTAAGTATAGTTTTAGGGTTAGGTTTAGGGTTAGAGTGATGTTTAGAGATAGGGTTAGTGTTAGTGTCAGGGTCAGTGTTCAGTTTAGGGTTATGTTTAATGGGAAAGCCAGAATTAGGACTAGGGTTACAACTACTGGAAGTATTAGTTTTTGGCTTTAGGCTAAGGGAAATTATTAGGGCTAGATCTAAGTTTTCATTTAGATCTAGGTCTAGAGTTATGGAAAGATTAGGATTAGGTTAGGTCTAGGGCTATTGTTAAGGTTAGGTTTAGGTATAAGGTCACCAATAGGGCTAATGTTAGGGTTCGGTTTAGGGTTAGGTTCAGGTTTAGACTTATGATTAGTGTTAGGCTAGAATAAGGGTCAGGGTTAGGGTTAGTCTTTTGGTTATGGTTAGAGCTAGAATGAGCGCAAGGGTTAGGACAACTAATAGGGTTAGGGTTTGCGTTAGTTTGAGGAATAGATTTAGGATTAGGATTATTATTAGGATTAGGTTTATGGTTTGGCATAGGGTAAGGGATAGGGTTAAAGCTAGGGCTAGGGCTAGGTTTAGGGTTAAAGCTAGGTTTAAGGCTCAGATTAGGGCTAGTTTTGTGTTAGGGTTATGGCTAGAGTTGGAGCAATGGCGAATGTAAGAACTATGGTTTTTAGGGTTAGTTTTAGGGTGATGGTTATGGGTTAAACCTCTATTGTTAGAATTAGGTTCAAGGTTAGGGTGAAATATAGAGCTAGTGTTAGTGTTAGGTTAATAGTCAGGGTCAGGTTTAGTTTTAGGGTTAGGGTTGGGACTCGAATTAAGGATAGGATTACTGTAAGTGTTCGGTTTAAGGTTAGAGTGGTGTTTAGAGCTAGGGTGAGTGTTAGGATATGAGTCAGAGTTAGGGATAGTATTAAGGTTAAATTAGGACTCGAATTAGGGCTAGGGTAAGGTCTAGGTGTAGTGTTAAGATTTGGTTTAAGTTAAGGTTTAGGGTTAGGGCTCTTGCTAGGTTTTGTTTTACTGCAAGTGTTAGTGTTAGGGGTAGTTTTATGATTAGCGTTAGGGCCAGGGCTAGTGTTAATGATAGGCTTAGGCTTAGGGTTAAGGTTAGATTTAGAGTTAAGTTTAGATCTAATGTAGGACTAGGAATAAGGATTTGGCAATGGTTATGGCTAGGTTTAGGATTACGGTAATGGATAGGGTTAGAAGAAGGGATAGGGCTACTGTGAGAGTTAGAGCTAGTCTTAGGGCTAGGGTTAGGGTTAGCATTAGGGATAGGGTTAAATTAGGGCTAGGATTAGGGCTAGGATTAGTGTTCACCTAAGACCTAGAGTTAGAGTTAGGGTTAGGTTTAAGTTTAGGGTAAGGAATGGCATTATAGCTAGGTTTAGAGATAAGGTGAAGGTTAGAATTAGGGTTAGGGCTATGGTTAGGGTTAGGGTAATCATTAGGGCTAGGTTTGGGGCTATGATGAGTGCTATGCTTTATTTTAGTGTTAGGGCTAGGATTAGGGCTAGGGCTAATATCAGATCTAGGTTTATGGTTAAAGATAGTTTTAGGATTAGGTTTATGCCTACATATAATGTAAGGGTTAGGTTTAGGGTTAGGGTCAGGTTTAGAGCTAGTGTCAAGTCTGGGTTAGAAGTTTGGGATAGGTTAAGGTTTAAAGTTAGGGCTCGAATTAGCATTATGGTTAGTGTTAGTGTAATTATAATATGAGGTTTAGGGTTTAGGTTTGGTTTAGAATAATGCATAGGTATAGGATTAGGGATAGGGTTAGGTTTAGGCCTATAGTTATTGTTATTGCAATAGAGAGGTTTAGAGATATGTTTAGGGCTAGGGTCATGGTTTTGATTAGGGTTAGGGTTAGGATTAGGTATAGTGTTAAAGCTCGGGTTAGGGCTTGGATTAGGGCTAGGTTTTAAGTGAAGTTAGTGCTAGGGTTAGGGGTAAGGCGAATGAAAGTTTCATGGTTACAATTAGGGTTAAATTTAGGGTTAGGATTAGTGGTAGGTCGTGTGTTAGGTTTAGGGTTAGGGTTAGGGTGATGTTTAGACTAGGGTTAGTATTATGGTCAGAGTCAGGGTCAGTATTAGTTCTAGCTTTCTGCTAAAACTAGAATTAGAGATAAGGTTCGGGTTAGGGTTAAGGGTTGGTTTAGATTAAGGGTTAGAGTTAGGGCTATGGCTCGGTTTTGTTTAAGGGCTAGGGTTAAAGTTAGATTTAGAGTTAGGGTTAGGCTTAGGCTTAGCATTAGGGTTTGATTTAGAGTTAAAATTTGATCTAGGTTAGGGCTAGAGCTAATGATAGGGCTAGGGTTAGGGCTGGGTTTAAGGCTAGAATTAGGGTTCCAGAAATGGATAGGGTTAGAACTAGGGATGGGGCTAGGGTGAGAGTTAGAGTTAGTCCTAGGGCTAGGGTTTGAGCTAGGGTTATGAATAGGACTACATTAGTGCTAAGATTAGGGCTAGGGTTAGTTCCTGGTTTAGGCCAAAATTTAGGTTTAGGGTTAGGATTAAGGCTAGGTTTAGGGTTAGGATAAGGGGTGGGGTTTGTGTTAGGTTTAGGGCTGGGATTAGGGCTATGGCTAATGTCAAGTCTAAGCTCATGATTGGGGATAGTTTTAGGATTAGTGTTATGGCTAGGTCTAGTGTAAGGGTTAGGTTTAGTGTAAAATTCATCCTTAGAGCTAAGAGATTTATTTGGGTCAGGGTGATGTTAGAGCTCATTTGAGGTTAGGTTTTAGGGTTAGGGCTCGAATTAGCACTAGGGTGTGGGTTAGGGAAATTATAGGGTTGTGTTTAGAATTAAGATTAGGTTTAGGGTAATTGATAGGGTTAGGGTTAGCAATATGGTTAAGGTTAGGCCTAGGGTTCACATTAGTTTAAGGGTTATGGTTAGTATAATGGATATGATTAGAGCTAAGTTTAGGGCTAGGTTTATGGCTAAGAATAGGTCTTGAATTAGGGTTAGGATTAGGGTTAAAACTAGGGTTAGGCTTAGGTTTATGTTTACCATAAGGGTTCGGTTTTGATCTATGGTTAGGTTTATGGTTAGGGTTAGGTTTAGGGTTACTTCTAGGGATAAGATTATAGTACTCATAGGGTTAGGGTTAGTATTAGGGCTAGGGACATCATTAGAGATAGGGTTAGGGTAATGTATAGGCTTAGATGTAGATTTAGGGCTATGTTTAAAGTTAGACTGAGGTTTAGGCTTAGAGTTAGGGCTATGGTTATGTTTAAGTTTATAGTAAGGGTTAGGGTTTGAGCTAGGGTTAGGTCTATCTGTGAGGTTTAAGGTTAGGTCTAGGGTTAGTTTTCCAATTAGGTTTATGTTTAGCATTAAGCCTAAGATTATCAATAAGGTTAGGTTTAAGTTTAAAGTAATGGGTAGGTTTAGAACTAGGTTTAGGCCTAGGGTTAAGGTTAGAATTAGGGCTAGGGTAAGGGTTAGATTGAGGGATAGGTGTAGGTTTATGTTTAGATAAATCTTCAGGCTTTGAGCTAGTATTAGGACTAAGGCGAGAGTTAGGTTTGGGTTAGAGCTAAGGTTAGTGTTAGTGTTATGCTTAAGGCTTGATTTAGGCCTAGGACTAGCTCTAGCTTTTGTGTTTGGTTTAGGCCTGGGTTAGGGCGATGGGTAATATAAGAGCTAGGGGTATGTTGAGGGCTAGCTGTAGTGTTAGGGTTATGGCTAGGTCTAGAGTTAGGTTTAGATAAGCGCTAGAGCTACTCTTAGTGTTCGGTTTAAGGTGAGGGCTGTGTTTAGAGCTAGCCTGACTTTTAGGATATCAGTCAGGTCAGGGTTTGTTTTAAGGTGAGGGTTATGACTATAATTAGGGCTAGGGTTACTGTTAGGGTTTGGTTTAAGTTTAGCATGGTTTTTAGAGCTAGGTTCAGTGTTAGGTTATGCATCAGGGTCAGGGTAAATTTTAAGGTTAGGGTTAGGACTCGAGTTAGGACTAGGGTTATGTCTAGGTGTAGTGTTAGGGTTTGGTTTAAGTTAGTGTTTAGGGTTAGGGCTGTTGCACAGTTTTTTGTTTTTTGTTTTGTTTTGTAATGTTTTGTTTTGTTTTGTTTTAGTCCTAGGTCTAGTGTTTGTGCTAGTTATAAGATTAGCATTAGAGTTAGGGCTAGTGTTAGTGTTAGGCTTAGGCTTTGGGTTAGGGTTAGATTTAGATATAGTGTTAGATCTAGGATTAGGGCTAGGTCTAACTATAGGGCAAGGGTCAGGGCTAGGGTTATGGTTACATTAACAGATAGGGATAGAACTAGGTCTAGGACTAGGGTGAGAGTTACACTTAATCTTAGCCCTAGGGTTTTGGTTAGTTTTAGGGATAGGGCTAAGTTAGGGCTAGGATTAGGGCTAGATTTAGAGTTAGTCTTAGGCCTAGGGTTTTGGTTAGTTTTAGGGATAGGGCTAAGTTAGGACTCGGATTAGGTCTAGGGCTAGTGTTCAGCTTAGGCCTAGTGTTAGGGCTAGTGTTACAGATAATTTTAGGGTAAGGTATGTTGTTATAGCTAGGTTTAGAGGTAGGGTGAGGGTTAGAGTTTTGTTTAGGAATAGGGTTAGGGTTAGGGTTATGATTAATGCTAAGTTTAGGGCTAGGATGAATCCTAGGGTTAGTTGTAGTGTTAGGTCTAGAATTAGGGCTAGGGCTTATGTCAGGTCTAGTGTTACAGTTTGGGGTAGATTAAGGGTTAGGTTTGTGTCTAGGTCTAGTGTAAGTTTTAGGCTTAGGGTAAGGGTCAGGTTTAGAGCTAGGTGTATTTTTAGGGTCAGGATCAGGTTTAGGGTTTGTTTTAGGGTAAAGTTTAGGGATAGGGCTCAAATGAGCATTAGGGTTAGTGTTAGGGTTATGGTAATTGATTGGGTTAGGTTTAGGTTTCAGGGTAGGTTTAGGGCTTGGAGAGCTTTAGGGCTAGCAAAAGGCTTAGGGTTTTGCCTAGGGTTAGCATTAGGATTAGAGTTATCATAAGGATAATATATAGGGTTAGAGCTATGGTTAGGGCTATGGTTAGGTTAGGATTAAGGCTAGAGATAGGTTAGGTTTTGAGTTAGGGCTAGTAACCCTAGCTTAGGGTAGGGTTAGGGTTAGGGCTAGGGTTTTCATTAGGGTTAGCATTAGGTTTAGGGTAAAAGATTGGGTTAGATGTAAGGTTAGCTTTATGGCTAAGGTTAGGTTTAGATTTAAGTTTAGGTTTAAGGCTAGGTTTACTGTTGGTTTTAAGGTAAAATTTAGGTTTTGAGTTAGGTTTAAGGCTATCGCAAGTTGTAGGTTTAGGGATAGGTCTAGGGGTCAGATTATGGTTTGGGTTCAGTTTTCGGTTAGGGTTAGGGACAGGCTTATTATTAGGGGTAGGGTTAGATGTAGGCTAATGCCTAGGGTTAGAGCTAGTGTTAGGTTTAGATTTAAGGTTAGGATTAGGGCTATGGTTAGGTTTATGTTTAGGAATAGTGCTAGGGTCATGTTTGGGCTAAGGGTTAGTCTTTGTGCTAAGGTTAGGACTAAGGTGAGGATTAGGGTTAGGGTTAGGACTGGCGTTAGTGTTAGGGTGAGGGTTATGCTTAGGGTAGGTTTAGGCCTCAATTAGGGTTAGGGTTATTTAAATTTTGTGTTAGATTTAGGCCTAGGTTTATTGCTATGTGTAATGTAAGATCTATGGTTCTGATTAGAGCTAGTTTTAGGGTTAAGATTAACACTAGGTCTAGTGTTAGGTTTAGGTTTTAGGTTAGGGTCAGGTTTATAGCTAGGTTTTATGTTAGTGTCAGGGCCAGTGTTCAATTTAAAGTTAGGTTTAGTGTGAAAGCCAGAATAGGACTAGGGTTAGGTCTAGTGGTAGTGTTAGTGTTTGGTTGAGGTTAAGGGTTATGGTTAGGGCTAGAACTATATTTTTGTTTAGGTCAAGTGCTAGAGTAATAGCTAGATTTAGCATTAGGTTTAGGTCTAGGGCTAGTGTTAGTGATAGCTTTAGGTATAATTTTTCTAGATAGGGCTAGTTTCATGTTTCAGTTTCGGTTTAGCATCAAATTTAGACCTATAATTAGTGTTAGGGTCAGAATAAGGGTGAAGGTTAGGGTGAGGTTTTAGGTAAGGGTTAGATCTAGAATGAGTCTAGTGTTAGGACTAGTAATAGTGTTATTGTTTGGGATTGGCTAATGATTAGGATTAGGACTAGAGTTAGCATTATGAGTAGGGTTTGTTTTGGGGTAATGGATAGGATTAGAGATAGGGTTAGGGCTAGGATTAGGGCTAGGTTTAGGGCTAGTTTTAGGGTTAAGTTTAGGGTTAAATCTAGTTTTAGGGCACGGCTTAGGACTATTTTTGTGTTAGAGTTAGTGCTAGGTTTTGGTTAAGTCCAATGTAAGAACTAGGATTATGATTAGGATTTGTTTTAGGGTTAGGGTTACAGCTAGGTCTAGTGTTAGCATTAGTTTTAGGTTTAGGGTGATATTTAGAGCTAGGGTTTGTGTTTGGATATGAGTCAGTGTGAGGGTTAGTTTTAGGCCTAGACTCAAATTAGAGCTCGGGTTATGGCTAGTTATTGGTTAGGGTTTGGTTTTGGTTAAGATTTAGGTTTAGAACAATGGCTAGGTTTAGGGGTAGGGTTAAGGTTAGGGTTCAAATAGGGATAGGATTTGTGCTATGATTAGTGTTAGGATTAGGCGTATGGTTAGGGCTAATGTTACGGTTAGTTTTAGTGGAAGGGTTGGGGTTATATAGCTAGGTTCAGTGCTAGAGCGAGGGTTATATTTAGGGATTGGGCTAGGTGACAATTTTGTTTAGGATTTAGTCTAGGTTTATGGTTAGGATCAGGTCTAGTGTTTGTGTTAGTGTTAGGGCTAGTATAAGGGCTAGGGCTAATATCACATCTAGGGTTATCATTAGGGATAGAGTTAGGGATAGGTTTATGGCTAGGTCTAGTGTAAGGCTTTGGTTTATCATAGGGGTTTGGTAAAGAGCTAGGTTATTATTACAGTCAGAGTATGTGTTAAGGATTGGTTTTGTTTAAGGTTTAAGCTTAGGACTCAAATTAGCATTAGGGTTATGGTTAGGGTTAGAGTAATGGATAAAGTTAGGTTTACAGTTTAGGTTTAGAGTAATATATAGGGTTAGTGTTAGGGATAGGGTTCGGGTTAGGCCTAGGGTTAGTATTTGGTTTAGGCTTATATTTAGAGTAATGAATATGTTTAGTGCTAGTGTTAGGGCTTAAGTTAAGGTTAGGATTAGGGATAGGGTTTGGGTTACAACTTGGGCTAGTGTTAGGGTTAGTTTTAATGTAAGTGTTAGGGTTTGAGGTAGGGTTAGGGCTAGGGCGAGGGTTATGGTTAGCATCAGGGCTAGAGTTAGGGTTAGGGTTAGGGTTACGGCTAGGTTTAGCATTAGGTTTAAGGTTATGTCTAAGGTAATGGATAAAGTTAGAGCTAGGATATGGGCTATGGTATCAGTTAGGATGAGGGATAGTTTTGGAGTTAGGGTTAGAGCTAGGGTTATGTTTAGAGTAAGGGTTAGAGTTTGATCTAGGGTTTGATCTAAGGCAAGCATTAGGTTTAGAGTTTTGCTACAATTAGGGTTAAGGTTATGCTTAGGTCTAGGTTTAGGTCTTGTATTAGGGCTAGTTTTTGTGTGAGTTTTAAGGCTAGTGTTATGGCTATGGATAATGTAAAAGCTAGGGTAATGGTTATGGCTAGTTTTTTGTGTTAGGGTTATATATATGTCTAGAGTTTGGATTAAGTTTTCGGTTAGGAAATGTTTAGAACTAGGGGTAAAGTTTAGGGTTCGGATTTGAGATAGCTTAGGTTAGGTTTAGGGTAGGTTCACTGCTAGTTGTAGGGTTAGGTTTATGTTTATGTTTAGGGTGTGTTTAGCTTTAGGCCTAATGTTATCATTAAGGTAATGTTTAGTGTGAGGGTAATGGGTTGGTTTCGAGCTAGGGTTATGTCTAGGATTCAGGTTAGGATTAGGGCTAGGGTTAGTTTAGTGTTAGGCCTTCGGTTAGAGTTAGGGTTAGCTTAAGTTTAATGGTTAGGTATTGATATAGGGTTAGGACTGGAGTGATGTTTAGGGTTACAGTCAGGGCTAGGATAGTGTTAGGATTAAGTTTAGGGCTAGGGTTAGCATTAGGTTTAGTGTTATGGTTAAGGTAGTGGATAGAGTTTGAGGTAGGATTTGTGCTATGGTTACGGTTAGGATTAGGTCTAGGGTTTGGGTGAGGTTTGGGTTTGGGCTATGGTTATGTTTATGGTAAGGTTAAGGGTTTGAGCTAGGGTTAGAGCTAGGATGAGGATTAGGGTTAGGTTTACGGCTAGGTTTAGGGTTACAGTTATGCTTAGGGTTAGTTGTAGGGCTACAATTAGGGCTAGATTTTGTGTGGGGTTTGGGGCTAGTGTTAGGTGTATTAGTAATTTAAGAGCTAGAGTTATGATTATGGCTAGATTTAGGGTTTTCTAGTGTTAGGGTTAGTTTTGGGGTTAGGATAAGATTTAGAGCTAGGGTTTTTCTTAGGGTAAGTGTAGGGTTCAGGTTAGGATTAGGTTTAGGTCCAGAATGTGGACTAGGGTTAGGTCTAGGTACAGGGTAAGTGTTTGGTTGAGGCTAAGGGTTATTGTTAGGGCTAAGGCTAGGGCTATGGCTGTATTTAGAATTAGGTTTAGGTCTAGGGCTAGTGTTAGTGTTAAGTTTAGGTATAGGATTACTGGTAGGGCTAGTGTTAGGTTTTGGATAAGGGTTATGGTCAGTTTTAAACCTAGGTTTTGTGTTAGAGTCACAATAAGGGTCAGGGTTAGGGTTAGGGTTTGAGTTAAGTTTAGAGCTAGAATAAGGTCTAGGGTTAGGACTAGTAATAAAATTAGGGTTTGGAGTAGGCTTAAGATAAGTGTTAGGACTAGGATAGCAATAGAGTGAGGGTTTGTCTTTGGGTAAGGGATAGAGTTAGAGCTAGGGTTAAGACTATGGCTAGGGTTAGGATTTGGGCTAGGGTTACAGTTAAATCTAGGGTTAAGCCTTGCATTAGGGCTAGTTACTGTGTTAGCTTTAGGGGTATGGCTAATGTAAGAACTGGCATTACAATTAGGGCTAGTTTAGGGTTAGGTTTAGGGTGAGCTGTAGTGTTAGGATTAGGTTTAGGGATAGGGTGATGTATAGAGCTAGGGTCAGTGTTAGGTTCAGAGTCAGGGTTAGAATTAGTTCTAAGGTTAGGGTTAAGACTTGATTTAGGGCTAGTGTTAGGGCTAGGTGTAGGTTTAGGCTATGGTTTATGTTAAGTGTTAGTGTCAGGGCTATGGCTCGGTTTTGCTTGAGTGCTAGGGCTAGGGTTAGGGCTTGTTTTCAAATTAGTTTTAGGGTTATAGCTAGTGATAGGGTATGGTTTAGGCTTATGGTTAAGGTTAGATTTAGAATCAGGTTAAATCTAGGTTATGGCTGGGGATTGGTCTAGGGTTTGGGTTATCATAAGGGATAGGGTTAGATCTAGGGATAGGGCTAGGGTGAGTGTTAGAGTTAGTCTTAGGGTTAGGGTTTTGTAGAAATAGCTTTAGGTTTAGTGTTAGGATTAGGGCTTGAGTTAGCATTAGGGTTAACTTTCCATATAGGATAATGATATTTAAGGGGTAAGGTTAAGGTTAGTTTTAGGGTAATTGACAGGTTAGGTTTAGGAATATGGCTAGGGTCAGCCTGAGGATTAGCATTAGGTTTAGTGTCAGGGTTTGAGTAATGGATAGGGTAGAGCTAGGTTTAGGGCTAGGTTGATAGATAGAGTCAGGGCTAGGGGTAGGGTTAGGTTTAGGTTTAATGCAAGGATTAAAGTTAGGGTTAGGTTTAGGGTAAGGGATAGGACTAGGTTTAGGATTCGAGTAAGGGTTAAAGCTAGGGTTGGGTCTTGGATTAGGGCTAGGTTTTGGGTTATGTTAGGGCTCTCATAGAAGTATACAGCTAATGCAAGAACTAAGGTTATGATTAGGGCTAGTTTAGGGTTACATTTAGGAATAAGTCTAGTTATAGGATTAGGTTTAGGTTTAGTTTGATGTTTTGAACTAGGTTTAGTGTTAGGATCAGAATCAGGGTAACAGTTCATTTTATAGTTAGGGATAAGACTCAAATTAGGGGAGGCTTAGGGCTAGATATAGAGTTAGGATTTGGTTTACGTTAAGATTTAGGGTTAGTCCCATGGCTCGGTTTTGTGTTCGGGCTAAAGCTGAAGTTAAGTGTAGTTTTATGATTAGCATTATTGTTATTGCTAACTGATAGGGTGAGTTTAGGCTTAGGAGTAGATTTAAAGTTATGGTTAATTCTAGGGTTAGGACGATGGCTACTGATAGAGCTAAGATTAGGGCTAGTGTTTGGGTTATGGTAAAGGATAGGGTTAGAACTAGGAATAGGGCTATGGCAAGAGTTAGACTTAGTCTTATGGCTAGAGTTTGGGTTAGGGTTAGGGCTAAATTCGGGCTAGGAATAGGTCTAAGGTTAGTGTTAGCCTTAGGCCTAGGATTAGGGCTATGTTTATGGTTAGGTTTAGGGGAAGGGATGCCTGTTTGATTTCCACTTCCAATTCCATTTACTCATAGGTGTCAAAATGAAGTGAAACCTTAAAATACAAAGTGTGATAGTGAACCATTGAATTGAGAAGAACATACCTTGGGAGTATACTAAGGCTAGATAAAAGGTGACTCCTGCCCAGTATCAAAGAAATTTGAACAAAACTAACTCTCAACCTAACATTACCTCTAACCCTAGCCATAGACATAACCCTAAACCTAACATTAACCCTAACCTGATTAGAGAACCATTGATCCTAGACTTTCCGCACTTGGGGAGCCTTATGGGGCAAGCTAAGTGATGAATTCTATCCAACATCAAACAAAACCGACCAAATAACTATAGGAGGTATTTCAATACATGCATATTTTTCTGTTTTCTCCTAAACGGCTCTCAGATTAAGTTGTTTTTGCACACTTAAGCATAGGCCTACTTTTACAAGGAACATACCAGAGTCCCTAGAGGGAACTGATGGAGTGCATGAAGTTTCAATAAGCTAGCACAAACACTGTTTGATTTTTCAACCCCATTAATTTTCCCATATAGGTCAAAATGAAGTATAATCTTAAAATACAAAACGTTTCTAACAACAAACCTGTGAAAGGAGAAGGCCTGAATCTAGGGAACAGAGTAAATCTAGCTAAAAGATAAATCCTGCCAAGTATCAAAGAATTTTGAATAAAACTAACTCTAACCCTAACACTAGCTCTAACCCTAGCTCTTCCCCTAACCCTAACATTTTTATGAAACTTTGACTGTAATATTTCCAAACTTGGGCAGTCTAGTGGGGCAAGCTAAATGATGAATGCTGTGCAGTATCAAAGAAATCTGTCCAAAAAGTTGATGGAGTATATCAGTACATGCATATTTCCCTGTTTCCTAAAGGAATCTTGGTTAAAGTTGTTTTTAGATGCTTCAGCTTAGGCCTACTGTCACAAGAACAAACCAGAGTATACTCACAGCGAATTGATGGAGTGTGAAGTTTGAAGCCGCTAGCACCAATGCTGTTTGATTTTAAACTCCATTTCCATTTACCTGCATAGGACAAAATGAACTAAAACTTTAAAATACAAACTGTTCCTTAAAGTGAACCCTTGAACCCAGGAGGCCCAAACAGGTGGAGTATAGTAAGAAAATAATGAATCCTGCCAAGTACCAAGGAAATTTTTGTAAAGTACTTCAAATCCTAATACTAGCTTTAACACTAGCCCTAACACTATCCTTAACATAAACCCTAACCTGATTCAAAAACTGATGATCCTAGAAGTCCCAAACTTGGGAAGCCTAGTGGGCTAAGCTATCAGATGAATCCTATGCAGTATCAAAGAAATATGACCAAATAATTGAGGTGGTATTTCAGTTCATGCATATTTCTCTGTTTTCTGCTAAACGGCTCTCAGATAAAGTTGTTTGGCCATCTTCATCATAGGGCTACTTTCATGAAAATCCAGAGAGTTCCCACAGAGAACTGATTCAGTGTTTGAAGTTTCAAGCAGCTAGCACCAACTCGGTTTGAATTCAACCTCCAGTTTCATTTACCTATATAGGTCAATATGAAGTAAAACCTTAAAATACAGAGTGTCCCTGTTAGCAAACCACTGAAATGAGAAAGCCCAAACCTGAGGAACATATTAAGGCTAGGTAAATGATGACTCCTTCCAAGTATCAAAGTAATTTGTACAAAACTTACTCTCACCCTAACACTACATCTAAACCTAGCCCTAACCCTAAACCTAACACTAACCCCAACCTGATTAGAGAACCATTGATCCTAGAAGTCCCACACTTGGAGAGCTTTGTGGGGAAAGCTAAATAATGAATCCTACACAGTATCAAACAAATCTGACAAAATAATTATGGGAGGAATTTCAGTGCATGCATATTCCCTACTTTCTCCTAAAGGGCTCTCTGATAAAGTTGTCTTTGCATGCTTCAGCTTAGGCCTACACTCACAAGAAACATACCAGAGTGTCCCCCACAAAAAATTCAGGGGTGTGTGTGCAGTTTCAAGCAGCTAGCATGCACTCTGTTTGATTTCCAGTTCCATTTATATTTACTCGTATAGGTCAAAATGAAGTTAAATGAAAACATTAACTGTTTCAGACACAAAACAGTTGAACCAAAAGGCCTAAATCTGGGAAAGAGAGTAAGGTTATTTAAAGATGAATCCTAGATTGTATCAAAGAAATTTGAATAAAGTAACTCTAACCCTAATTCTACCTCAAAACTAAGCCCTAATCCTAACCCTAAACATTAACATAGCCCTATCCCTAACCCTAAATTTAACCCGAATTTTAACTGTAACCATTGGCCAAAGCCTTGATCTAACTGTATCCATTACCGTAACCCTAACCCTAAACCTAATGCTAAACGTATCCCTAACCCTATTATTTACCCTGGACCTGCTCTAACCCTAAACCTCTCCCTAGCCCTAAATCTAGCTCCAACCATAACACTTACCCTAAACATAACCCTAACCCTAACACTAGTCCTAATGTTAACCATAAACGTAGCCCTAAACCTAGCTGTAATCCTCTTTTACCCTGAACTTAAGCCTAACTAAATGCTAAAGATAGGCCTAAACCTAAATGTATAGCTATTCCTACGGTTATTTAAAACCTTAAAACTATCCTGAATGCTAAACCTAACCATATCCATTACCCTTAACCTAATGCTAATTAAAGCCTGAACTCTAAACCCTAACAAAAACCAATCCCTAATCCTGACCATGACCACAATAACATACCTACCTCTAAGCCTGACGTTTACCCTAAACCTAACCCTCACAGTAGACCTGTTCATAACCAAACCCTACAACTACCCTTAACTGTAATGCTAGACCTAGACTTAATCCAAGCACTAGCCCTAACACAAACCCTCATCCGAGCCATAAACCTCATATTAATCCTAACCCTCATCCTAACCCTAACCCAAGACCTAATCCTAACCATAACCCTAGACCTAACCTTAATATAACTGTATCCATTAGCCTAAACATAACCCTTATCCTAATGCTAACCCTAAGACTAAACCTAACCCTATCACTATCCACAGAAATATCAATTACCCTAAACCTAACCTGAACCCTAAACGTAACCCTATCTTTACCCTAAACCTAACCCTAATTCGAGCTGTAACCCTAAACTCAAACCTAAACTAAGCCCTAACACTGCTCCTGGTCCTAATAATTCCACTAGCTCTAAAACTGACTCTTACCCTCTACCTAAACCTTACTATAGACCTAGCCATAAACCTTTCTGTAAAACTGTCCCTAACAGTAACCCTAGACCTGACATTAGCCGTAGCCATAATTCTAGCCCTAACCCTAACACAAACCCTCATCCGAGCTGTAAACCTAGCCTTAATCCTAACTCTCACCCTAAACCTAACCAAAGACTTAATCCTAACCATAATGCTAGCACTAACCTTAACTGTATCCATTACCCTAAACATAAACCTTAGCCTAATGGTAACCCTAGGACTAAACCTAACCTTATCACTATCCCCAAAACTATCAATTTCCCTAAAACTAACCTGATCCCTAAATCTAACCCTATGTTTACCCTAACCCTAAACCTAACTCTAATTCCAGCTGTAACCATAAACTCAAACGTTAATCAAGCCCTAACACTGAGCCTGGCCCTAGTAATTCCCCTAGCTCAAAACCTGGCTCTTACCATATACCTAACCAGTACAATAGACCTAGCCGTAAACATTTCCATAAAACTATTGCTAACTCTAACCCTAGACCTGACATTAGCCCTAGCCATAATTCTAGCACTAACCATAACACAAACCCTAGACCTTATCCTATCCCTAACCATATCCTTAATTACAACCCTAACCCAAACTCTAGGCCTAACCCTGACACCCTAGCCCTAATTGTAGCCATTCTTTAGCCCTATCCCTAACCCTAGTCCTAAGACTAACTCTAACTCTAACATGAGACCTTTCACTTGTTCTAAGCCTTACCTTAACCCTAACCCTAGCCCTAACCCTAGCCCTAACCCTTGCCCTATCCTTGGCCCTAGCACTAACTTTAGACAAAACCTAACTCTAAATCAAGCCCTATCCCGAAGATTACCCAAACCTTAACACTAGCCCAAACCATAACACTAATCCTAAAACTAGCCCTAACTCTAGCCCTAGCCCTAAAACAAAGCTGAGCTATAGCTACAACACTAACACCCTTAACCTAAACCAAACCCTAACCTTAAACCTAGCCCTAACACTAACCCTAATATGAGTTGTAAGCCAAACCCTTAAACTAACCCTGAACCTGACACTGACCCTAACACTACTAGATCTAAACATCACCCTGACCCTAAACCTAACCCTAACAATAACTCTAGCCCTAAAACCCTAAAACTAGCCCTAAACTTCACCCTAGAACTTACATTAGCCCTCTCCGTAGCCCTATCCCTAATGTAATCCAAAACATAGCTCTAATCCTAGCTTTAACCATAGTCCTATTCATAACCATAAACCTAGCCCTAAACTGATATCTAAATGTATCCATTATCATAATGAAAACCATTACCCTAATGCTAACCCTAGGCATGAACCTAAACCTATCCCTAATCTTAACGCAATCTATTACCCTGAACCTAAACTGAACCTAAACTTAACCTATCATTACCCTAACCCTAACACACTAATTCAAGCCCTAAATTTAAACCTTAACCTATCCCAAACCCTATCCCTGACATTGACCCTAATAAAACCCCTAGCTCTAAACTTGAACATAACCCTACACCTAAACTTTATTTAAATGTAGCCATAATCCTAACCCTAAAACGATCTTTAACTGTAATTCTGGACCTGAAATTAGGCCTAGCCCTAATCCTAGTCCTAAACCTAAAACAAACCCTAGCCCTCATCCTAGCCGTAAGCCTAGCTTTAATCATGACCCTAACCCTATCCATACTCCTGACCCTAATTCTAACCCTCACCCTACCTCTATACCTAGCTATAATGCCATCTCTTACCCTAATCTTAAACTTAGGCTTATGGGTACATCTAGTGTAAGGGTTAGGTTTAGGGTAAGGGTCAGGTTTAGAGCTTAGGGAATTATTAGGATTAGGATTTGGCTTAGGTAAGGATTTAGGTTTACGTCTCAAATTAGCATTAATGTTAGGGTTCGGGTATAGTTAGGGTTTGTTTAAAGGTTCAGGTTTGGTTTAGGGTAATTGATACAGTTAGCGTTAGAGATAGGGCTATGGTTAGGCTTAGGGTTAGCATTATAGTAAGGGTTATAGTTAGGGTAATTGATAGGGTTAGAACTAGAATTATGGTTAGGAATATGCCTTGAGTTAGAGTTAGAGTTAGAACTAGGTTTAGAGTTAGGATTAGAGTTATGTTTAGCATAAATGTTAGGTTTTGAGCTAGGGTTAGGGCTAGGTTTAGGGTTAAGTCTAGGTATAGGATTACGGTAGGTTTAAGTTTATGGCGGTGTTTTGAACTAGAGGAGTGTTAGGATATAAGTCTGATAAAGGGTTAATTTTAAGATTATGATTAGGACTTGAATTAGGGCTAGGGTTAGATCCAGGTGTAGTGCTAAGGTTTTGTTTAAGTTAAGGTTAGTGTTAGGCCTGTTGCTTGGTTTTGTTTTAGTGCTATGATTAGGGTTAGGGCTAGTTTTATGATTAGCTTTAGGGTGAGGGCTAGGATTATGGTTAGTTTTAGGTTAAGGCTAGGATTAGGGCTAGGTTTTGTGTTAGGTTTAGGGCAACAATTAGGGCTAGGACTAATGTCAGGTCTAGGTATATAGTTAGTGATATTTTTAGGATTAGGTTTCTGGCAAGGTCAAATTAAAGTGTTACGTTTAGGGAAAGGGTCAGATTCAGATCTGAGGTAATTTAGGGTCAGGGTCTGGCTTTGGGTTTGGGTTAGGTTAAGTTTTAGTGTTAAGGCTCAAATTAGCATTAAGGTTAGAATTATTGTTAAGGTAATGGATAGTGTTAGGTTTAGGGTTAGGTTTGGTTTAAGGTAATGGATATGGTAAGGGTTTGTGGTAGGTTTAGGGTTAGGCCGAGGGTTAGCATTAGGGTTATAATTATTGTTAGGGAAATTTATAGGTTTAGTCCTACGGTTAGGGCTATGATAATGGTTAGGATTAGGGCTACAGTTAGCATTAGGCACAGGGTTAGGGCGAGGGTTACACTTAGGATTAAGTTTAGGGTACGGTTTAGAGTTTGAGCTAGGAATTTTGCTATGGCTAAGATTAATTTATGGTTTGGTCTAGGGTTATGGTCATGGTTAGTGTAATGGTTAGGGCTAGCGTAATAGGTTTAGATGTCAGGTTAAAGATAGTTTTAGGTTTAGGTTAGCATTAGGTTTAGGTTTATGATTGGGGTTAGCATTTGAGCTATCTTAGGTTTAGGGTTAGGGTTAGGTTAGTTTCACTGTTAGTTCTAGGGTTAGATTTATGTTTAGGGTTAGGATAGGTTTTGCTTTAGGGCTAGTGTTATCATTCAGGTTAAGTTTAGGGTTAGAGTAATGGATAGGGTTCAAGCTAGGATTAGGTCTTGGGTTAAGGTTAGGATTAGGGCTGGATTTAGGTTTAGGGTTTGACCTTGGGTTAGTGTTATGTTTAGATTAAGTGTAAGGGTTAGGGATTGAGCTAAGTTTATGGCTAGGTTATGGGTTAGCTTTACAGTTTGGGCTAGGGTAGATTTACTGTTAGGTTAAGGGCTAGGGTAGCATTAATTTTAGGGTTATTATTAGCATAATGGATAGAATTAGAGCTAGGGTTTGGGCTATGGTTAGAGTTAGGATTAGGGCTAGAATTAGGGTGAGGTTTAGGGTTTGGGCTAGGGTTATTTTATGGTAAGGTTTAGTGTTTGATCTAGGATTAGGTCTAGAACGAGAGTTAGGGTTAGGGTTAGGGCTAAGTTTAGGTTTAGAGTTATGCTTCAGGTTAGGTTTAGGGCTGTAATTCAGGCTGGGTTTTGTGTGAGGTTAAGGGCTACTGTTAGGTGTATGGGTAATGTAAGAGCTAGAGTAATGGTTATGGCTATATTTAGAGTTCATCTAGTGTTGGGGTTAGTTTTTGGCATAGAATAAGGTTTAGAGCTAGGGTTTTTGTTAGGGTAAATGTCAGGTTTCAGGTTAGGATTAGGTTTAGGCTAAGGTCCAGAATGAGGACTAGGGTTAGGTCTAGGAGTAGAGTTAGTGTTTGGTTTAAGTTAAGGGTTATTTTTAAGGCTAATTCTAGGGTTATGGCTACATTTAAGATTAGGTTTAGGTCTAGGGCTAGTGTTATTGTTAGGTTTAGGTTTAGGGTTAATGGTAAGGCTAGTGTTAGTTTTCGGTTAAGGGTTAGGGTCAGGTTTGAACCTAGGTTTAGTGTTAGGGTCAGAATAAGGGTCAGGGTTAGAGTTAGGGTTTGGGTTAAGTTTACAGCTAGAATGAGGTTTAGGATTAGGACTAATAATAGAGTTAGGGTTTGGGGTAGGCATAGAATTAGGGTTAGGACTAGGGTACAATAGGGTGAGGGTTTGACTAAATGTAAGAAATAGAGTTAGAAATAGGATTAGTACTAGGGATAGGGTTAGGTTTAGAGCCATGGTTAGGATTATGGTTAAAACTAGGTTTAGGCCTCGGATTAGGGCTAGGTTTTGTGTTAGGTTTAGGACTATGGCTAATTTAAGAACTGGCATCATGATTAGGGCTAGTTTTAGTGTTAGGTTTAGGGCGAGGTTTAGTGTGAGGATTAGGTTTAGGGATAGGGTGATGTGTAGAGCTAGGGTTAGTGTTAAGGTCAGAGTCAGGGTTAATATTATTTCTAGGGTTAGGGTTAGGACTCGAATTAGGGCTAGCTGTAGGGTTAGCGTTTGCTTTAGGTTAAGGGTTAGAGTCCGTGAAATGGCTCGGTTTTTTTTGAGAGCTAGGGCTTGGGTTGGGGCTAGTTTTCAAATTAGCATTAGGGTTACAGCTAGTGTTAGTGTGTGGTTTAGGCTTAGGTTTAGGGTTATATTTAGAGTTAGAGTTAGATCTAGGTTTAGGCCTACAGCAAATGATAGGGCTATTGTTAAGGCTAGGATTTGAGTTATTATAAGGGATAGGGTTAGAACTAGGGATAGGGCTAGTGCGAGAGTTAGAGTTAGTGTAAGGATTAGATTTATGCTTTAAATTGGGGCTTAATTACAGCTAGAATTATTGCTAGGGTGAGTATTAATGCTGAGCCTAGGTTCATGGTTAGGGTTATGGTTATGGATATGGTTAGGTATGATGTTATAGCTAACTTAGAACTAGAGCGAGCGTTAAAATTAGGTATAGGTCTATGGTTAGGGTTAGGTTTAGGATTGAGGCTAAGATTAGAGCTAGGATTAGGGCTAGAGTTTGTTTCAGGTTTAGGACTTTATTAGGGCTATGGCTAATGTTAAGTCTAGGGTTATGGTTAGAGATAGTTTTAGGGGTAAGATCATTAGGGTTAGGATTAGGTTAATGGATATAATTAGGTTTAGGGTTCAGGTTAGGTTTAGGGCAATGTATAAGTTTAGGGGTAGAAATAGTTTTAGGGTTATCCTAGGGTTAGCACTAGGGTTAGGATTAGGATTGGGGTAATGAATAGGGTTACAGTTTTGGTTAGGTCTAAGTTTATGGTTAGGATTAAGGCTAGGTTTAGGGTTAGGATTTAGGTTATTTCTGGGGTTAGGGTTAGGGTTAGGGTTAGGGTTAGGGTAAGGGTTAGGGCTGGATTTAGGGTTATGTTTAGGGTTAAAGTAGTGTTATGGCTCCAATTACAGATAGGTTATGGGTTAGGTTAGGGTAAGGTTTAGAACTAGAGCCAATGTAAGAACTAAAGTTATGATTAGAACTAGTTTTAGGGTTAGGGTTAGGGGTATGTTAGGTTTAGATTTAGGTTTTGAGTGAAGTTTAGAGCTAGCGTTATTGTTAGGGTCAGAGTCAGGGTCAGGGTTTGTTTTAGGGTTAGGCATAGGACTCGAATTAGAGCTAGGTTTAGGGCTAGGTGTAGGCTTAGGGTTTGGTTTATGTTAAAGTTTAGGGTTAGGACTATGGCTAGGTTGTTTTGTAGGGCTAGGGCAAGGTTAGTGCTAGTTTTCAGACTAGCATTAGTGTTACAGCTTGTAACACTAATATTATTTAGCTTAGGGTTTGGTTAGATTTAGAGTTAGGGTTTCATATAGGATTAGGGCTAGAGCTTGGGTTAGGGCTAATGTAAAGGCAAGTGATAGGATTATGGTAAGGGATACGTTAGAAGTAGAAATATGGCTAGGACAAGAGTTAGAGTTAGTCTTAGGGCTAGGGTTAGGTTAGGTTTAGGGCTAAATTAGGGCTAGGATTAGGTCTAGTGTTTGTACTATGGTTAGGCCTAGTTTAGGCGTAGGTTTAGATTTAGGAATTGGATTAGGATTAGGGGAAGGGATGGGGTTAAAGTTAGTTTTAGAGCTAGGTAAAAGGTTAGAATTCGGTTAGAACTAGAGTTATGGATTGATTTAGTAATAAGGCTAGGTTTAGGGCTAGGATGAGGGCTAGGATTTGTTTTAGGGTTATGGCAAGAATTAGGGGTAGGGCTAATGTCAGGTCTAGGCTTACATTAGGCATAGATTGAGAGTTAGATTTTTGGCTAGGTCTAGTGTAAGTGTTCAGGTTAGGGTTAGGATCAGGTTTAGAGCTAGGGTTATTATTATGGTTAGAATTAGGTTTCAGTTTTGGTTTAGATTAGGGTTTAGGTTTAGACTTGAATTAGCATTAGGGTTTAGATAGGGTAATGATAGGTTTGTGTTTAGGGTTCATGTTAGGTATACGGTAATTGATATAATTAGAGTTAGCAAACGGGATAGTGTTAGGCCTAGTGTTAGCCTTAGGGTTATGGTTGTGCTTAGGGTAAGGGATAGGGTTAGGTCTATGGTTATGGTTATTATTAGGCCTAGAGTTAGGTTTAGACCTAGGGTTATGGTTAGGTTTAGGATTAGGGTATGATTTAGAGTTTGAGCTATGGTTAGCACTAGGGTAAGTGTTAGGTTAAGTCTAAGGGTTAGAGATTGAGCTCGGTTTTGGAGTAGAACGAACATTAGTGTTAGAGTCAGTGTGAGGGTTAGGGCTAGGGTTAGCATTAGCCTTATGCGTATGGTAGGGTAATGAATAGAGTTAGAGATAGGTTTTGGCCTATGGTGATGTCCAGTCTCAGGGTTAGTGATATGGCTAAGTCTAGTGTTAGGGTTATGTGTTTTGTTAGGATAAGGTTTAGAGGTAGGGTTTGTGTTAAGGTAAGGGTCCTTGTTAGGTTTAGGGCTAGGTTTGTGGTTAGGGCCAGCATTAGTGACTAGGCTTTGTTCTAGGGGTAGGGTTAGTGTTTGGGTTAGGTTAAGGGTTATTATTAGGGCTAGGACTAAGTTTTGTTTAGGGCTAGGCCTAGAGTTATCACTAGATAATAGATTAAGTGTAGATCTAGGTCTAGTGTTAGTGTAAGGTTTAGTTATATGGATACAGGCAGTGCCAATGTTAGGGGTCTGATTAGGGTTAGGGTCAGGTTTAGACCTATGGTTTGTGTTAGGGTCAGAATAAGGGTCAGGGTTAGTGTTAGGGTTTAGGATAGTGATAGAGCTAGATTGAGGATTAGGGTTAGGACTAGTAATAGAGTTAGGTTTTGGGTTTGGCTATAGAATTAAGTTTAGGAAAAAGGTACCTTTAGGTTTATAGTTTGACCTTGGGTAAGGGATAGGGTTAGTGCTAGTGTTAGGGTTTGGGTTATGGCTAGGGTTAGATTTAGGATAGGGTTAAAGCTAGGGTTAGAGCTTGGATTAGGTCTAGGCTAGGTTTTGTGTTAGCTTTAAGGCTACGGATAATGTAAGAATTAGGCTTACAATTAGGGCCATTTTTAGTTTTAGTGTTACATCTAGGTTTATGCCTGGGGTGATGATTAGAATTAGGTTTAGGTCTAAGGTTAGGTTTGTGTTAGACTTAAGGCTAGATTTTGGGTTATGATGAGCGCTAGGGTTTGAGTTAGGTTTAGGGCAAGTTTTAGGGATAGGGATAATGTCAAGGTTAGGGTTATGGCTAGGGATAGTTATTAGGTTAGGTTCATGGCTAGGTCTAATGTTAGGTTTAGGGTAAGGCCCAGGTAAAGTGTAAGGTGTATTTTTAGAGTAAGGGTCAGGTTTCGGGTTTGTGTTAGGTTAATTATTAGGGGTAGGGCTCAAATTAGCATTAGGGTTAGAATAAAGGTTAGGTTTATGGATAGGTTTAGGTTTAGGATTCAGGATAAGATTAGGGTAATTGGTAGGGTTAGTGTTAGTGACAGGGTTAGGATTAGGCCTAGGGTTAGCATTTGGGTTAGGGTTATCATTAGGATAATTAACAGCATTAGATCTGGGGTTAGGGATAGGGTTTTGGATAGGATTAGGGCTAGAGTTAGGGTTAGGTCTAGGCCTAGGTTTATGGTTTGAGTTAGGTTTAGGGTACAGTTTAGGTTTTGAGCTAGGGATAGTGCTAGGATGAGGGTTAGGTTTAGCATTATGTCTAGGGTTAGATTTATGTTTAAGGTTAGGGTCAATTTTAGGTTTAGGGCAAAGGTTATCTTTAGAGTTAGATTAATGGATAGCATTAGATGTTGGGTTAGGTTTAGGGGTAGTTATAGCTTTAGGGTTAGTGTTAAGGTTAGAGCTAAGATTATCATTTGAGTTAGGGTAATGGATAGTGTTAGATGTCAGGTTAGGGTAAGGGGTAGTTTTACGTTTATGGTAAGTGTTAGGGTTTGGGCTAGGTTTAGTGTTAGAATAAGGGTTATGGTTTTATCTAGGGTTAAGGCTACAATGAGGGTTAGGTTTAGGGTTAGGTCTAGGATTAGGTTTACAATTAGAATTAGAGCTAGTGTTATCATTAGGGTTAAGGTTCTGTTTAGGGTAATGGATAAATTTAGAGATAGTATTAGGGCTAGTGTTAACATTATGATTAGGGCCAAGATTAGGATTAGATTTAGGGATAGGGCTAGAGTTATGTGGAGGGTTCAGTTTTGGGTTTTATCTAGAGTTTGGTCTAAGACAAGGATTAGGGTTAGCATGAGGGTTAGGCTTACAGTAAGGGATAATGTTAGGTTAGGGTTAGTGTTACGCTTTGGCTAGATTTAGACCTAGGATTATGGCTAGGTGTTGTGATAGGATTAGAGCTAGTTTTAGTGCTATGGTAATGTAAGGGATATGTTTACGGTTATGGCAAGGTCTAATGTTAGGTTTCGGTTTCGGTTAGGGTCAGTTTTATAGCTAGGGTTAGTGTTAGTGTCAGGGTCTGTGTTTGGATTAGGGTTAGTGTTAGGGCTAGAGCCAGAATTAGGATTGGTTAGGTCTAGAGGTAAGATTAGTGTTTGGCTTAGGTTAAGGGTTATCATTAGAGCAAGGCTAGTTTTTTGTTAAGGTCTTGGTTAATGATATGGCTAGATTTATGATTAGGTTTAATGTAGGGCTAATATTAGGGTTATGTTTAGATATAGGTTTATGGGTAGGGCTAGTGTTAGGGGTTGGTTTAGGTTCAGGGTCAGAATAAGAGTCAGGGTTAGGGTTAGAATTTGGGTTATGATTATAACAAGAATGAGGGCTGGGGTTAGGACTAGTAATAGGGTTAGGGTTTGGGATAGACTAAGGATTAGTTTTAGGACTAGGGTTAGCATTAGGGTTGGGGTTTGGCTATGGTAAAGTATAAGGTTAGAGCTAGGGTAAGAGCTAGGGTAAGGTTAGGGTTAGGGATAGTGTTAGGGTTAGGGTTAGGGTGAAAGCTAGGATTAGGTGTCAGATTTGCGCTAGGTTTGCGTTAGTATTAGGTTTAAGGTTACGGCTAATGTATGATCTAGGTTTATGATTAGAACTAGTTTTAGAATTAGGGTTAGGACCAGGTCTAGTGTTAGGTTAAAGTTTAGGTTTAGGGTAATGTTCAGAGGTAGGGTTAGTGTTAATGTCAGAGACAGGTTTACGGGTAGATTTAGGGTTAAAATTAGGACTCAAACTAGGGATAGGCTTAGGGCTAGATATAAGGTTAGGGTTTGGTTTAGGTAAAAGTTTAGGGTTATTGTTATTGCTCAGTTTGTTTTAGGTCTAAGCCTATGGTTAGAGCTAGTTTTAGGAATAGCATTAGGGTTAGGGCTAGTTTTAGGGTGAAGTTTAGTTTTAGAATTAGTTTTAGATTTAGAGTTAGGTTTAGATCTACTGTTAGGGCAAAATGTAAGGTTAGGGCTAGGGTTATTCTAGGCTATGGCTAGGAATAAGATTATGGTAAGTGATAGAGTTAGAATCAGGGCTAGGTCTTGGGCGAGAGTTATAGTTAATCTTAAAGTTAGTATTAGGGTTAGATTTAGGATTAGGGCTAGGGTTAGTGTTAGGATTAGTCCTAGGGTTAAGGTAAGTGCTAGGTTTAATGTTAATGTTAAGGTCTGGGTTAGGTTTAGGGTAAGCAATGTGGTTATAACTAGGTTTAGGGCTAGGGATAGGGTTACAATTAGGGTTAGGGTTATGAATAAAGGTCAGTTTTAGGCTAGAATAAGAGCTAGTGATTGTGTTTGGGTTAGGGCTAGGATTTGGGCTAGGGCTATTGTCAGGTTTAGGGTTTAGTTAGAGATAGGTTTCGGATTATGTTTATGGTTAGGTCTAGTGTAAGGGTTAGATTTAGGGTAAGGGGAAGTTTAAAGCTATGTGTATTATTAGGGTCAGTATTTGGCTTAAGGTTTGGTTTAGATTAATGTTTAGGTTTAGGGCTCGAAATATCATTAGGGTTACAATTAGTGTTAGGGTAATGAATAGGCTTAGGATTAGGGTTCAGGTTAGTTTTAGGGCAATGGATAGGTTTAGGGATTGTGATAGGGTTTGTGTTAAGCCTAGGATTAGCATTAGGGTCAGGATTGTGATTATCGTAGTGGATAGAATTAGAGCTAGGTTTAGGGCTAGGCTTATGGTTATGATTAGGGTTAGGGTTAGGGTAGTTGATATAATTAGAACCATGTTTAGGGGTATGATTAATGTTAGGATTAGAGCTAGTGTTAGGTTTGGGTTTGGGATATGACTAGGGTTATATTAAGGGTAAAGGTTAGGCTTGAGCTTGGTTTAGGTCTAAAGCGAGGCTTAGGGTTAGGGTTAGGGCTGGGGTTAGGTTTAGGGTTACACTTTGGGCTTTGTTCAGGCCTAAAATTACAGCTAGCTTTTGGGCTAGTTTAGGCCTAGTGTTAGGGCCATCGGTAATGTAAGAGCTAGGGTTATGATTAGGGATAGTTTTGGGGTTAAGGTTATGGCTAGGTCTAGTGTTAGGATTAGGTTTGGTTTAGAGTGAGCTTTGGAGCGAGGATTATGTTAGGGTCAGGGCCTGTGTTCAGGTTAGAGTTAGTGTTGGGTTTAGTGCCAGAATTAGGACTAGGGTTAAGTCTAGGGGTAGGGTTAGTGTTTTTGTTAGGTTAAGGGTTATTGTTAAGGCTAGGGCTAGGTTGTTGTTCAGGTCTAGGGCTAGAGATATGGCTAGATTTAGGATTAGGTTTAAGTCTAGGGCTAGTGATAGGTTTAGGTTTAAGTATATGATTACCGGTAGGGCTAATGTTAGGATTCGGTTTCAGGTTAGGGTCAGATTTATACCTGCTGTTAGTATTAGGGTCAGAATAAGTGTCAGGGATGAGGTTTGGGTTTTGGTTAGGGTTAGAGCTGGAACGAAGTTTAGGGTTAGGCCTAGTAATAGTGTAAGGGTTTGGTTTAGACTAAGAATTAGGGTTAGGACTAGGGTTAGCATTAGATTTAGGGTTTAGCTTAAGGTGATGGATAGGGTAAAAGATAGGTTTAGATCTAGGGTTAGGGTATGGATTAGGGCTAGTTTTAGGGTTAGGGTTAAAACTAGGGTTAGCACTTGGCTTGGGGCCATGTTTTGGGTTAGTTTGGGGCTAGTGTTTGGCATAAAACTAATGTACAAACCAGGGTTATGATTAGGGCTACTTTTTGGGTGTTACGCTAGATCAAGTGTTAGGGTTAGCGTTACCATTTTCGTGATGTTTAGAGCTAGGGTTAGTGTTAGGGTCAGAGTCAGTGTTCGGGTTATAGTTATGGTTAGGATTAATCCCAGAATTATCACTAGAATTAGGTCTAGGGGTAGGATTAGTTTTTGTGTTAGGTTAAGTTTTACCATTAAGGCTAGGGCTAGCTTTTGTTTAGGTCTAGGGCTAGAGATATGGCTAGAGTCAGGATTAGGTTTAGGTCTAGGGCTAGTGTTAGGGTTAGGTTTAGGGTTAGGTTTAAAGCTAGGGTTAAGGCTCAGATTAGGGCTTGGATTTGGGTTTGGTTAGGGCTAGTATTAGGGCTCTGATAATGTATGAACTAGTGTTGCAATTAGTGCTAGTTTTAGGGTTAGGGTTAGGTCTTGGTCTAGTGTTACAGTTAGGTTTAGGGTTAGGGTGATGTTTAGAGCAAGAGTGATTGTTAGGGTTAGTGCCAGATTCAGGGTTAGTTTTCGGGGTTAGTGTTAGCACTCGAATTATGGCTAAAGTTAGTAGTATTTGTACGGTTAGGGTTTGGTTTAAGTTAAGAGTTAGGGATATCCATTGGTTTTGTTTTAGGGCTCAGGCTATGGTTATGGCTAGAATATGGATTAGCATCAGTGTTATGGCTAGTGTTAGTTTGAGGTTTAGGCTTAGGTTGAGGGTTACATTTAGAGTTAGTGTTAGATCTAGGGTTAGGGTAGGGCTAGGGCTAGGGTTAGTGTGAGGGTTAGGGTAATGAATATGGTTAGAACTAGGGATTCGGTAGGGTGAGAATTAGATTTAGTCTTAGTAGTAGTCATAGGGTTAGGTTTAGGGTTAGGGCTAAATTAGGGCTAGGATAGAGCTAGGGTTAGGACTAGGGTTAGGGCTAAATTTGGGCTAGGATTACGACTACGGTTAGTGTTAGAGTTAGTACTAGGATTAGGGCTAGAGATAGGGTTAGGGTTAGAGCTAAATTAGGTTTTAGGATTAGGGCTAGGGTTAGTGTTGGGGTCAGGCTACATTAGGGCTAGTATTAAGGCTAGGTTTAATGTTAGGGTTAGACTAAGGGGTTGGGCTAGAGTTAGGGTTAGCATTGGTGTTAATGTAAAGTTTAGGGCAATGGGTGGGGTTATAGCTAGCTTTAGGTATAGGGTGAGCTTTAGAATTAGGATTAGGCCTAGGTTATGTTTCAATTTAGGATTAAGTCTATGTTTAGGGCTAGGTTAAGTTCTAGGGTTTCTGTTAGGGTTATGGCTAGGACCAGGTCTAGGGTTAATATCAGGTCTAGCGTTAATGTTAAAAATAGTTTTAGGGTTAGGTTATGATTAGGTCTATTGTAAGAGTTAGGTTTAGGTTATAGGTCAGCTTTAAGGCTAGGGTTATTATTAGGGCCAGGAATAGTGTCAGAGTTAGCATTTGGTTTAGCTAATGGTTTAGGGATAAGGCTCAAATTAGCATTAGGTTTAGTTTTAGGATTAGGGTAATGGATAAGGTTTAGTTTAGGTTTCAGTTAAGGTTCAGGGTAAAGGATGAGTTACGTTTAGCAATCGGGTTAGGGTTACCATTAGGGTTAGGGTTATTTTTAGTGTAATGGAGAGGTGTAGAGCTAGGGTTAGGGCTAGGTTATGGTTTGTATCAACTCTTGGATTAGGGCTAGGTTTAGGAGTAGAATTAGGGTGTGATTTATGGTAAGTTTTAGGGTTAGGGTAAGTGTTAAGTTTAGGTCTAGGGTTATAGTTAAGTTAGGGTAAGAGTTAGTGTTTGAACTAGAATTAGGGCTAGGGCGAGGGTTAGGTTTATGTTTATATCTAGGTTTACATTTATGTTTAGTGTTAGGTTTAGTGTTAGGGATGGGGTTTTAATTAGGGTTAGGGTTAGGGTAATGTATATGTTTAGAGCTAAAGTTTAGACTAGGTTTAATGTTAGGATTACAGCTAGGGTTAGGGTTAGGGTTTAGGATAGAGCTAGGGTTATGTTTAGTGTAAAGGTTAGGGTTAGGTCTAAGGCAACACATAGTTTAGGGCTAGGTTTAGGGCTAGGTTTAGGCTAAGGGTTATGCTTAGAGCTAAGTTTAGGCCTAGATTTAGGGCTAGGTTTTATGTTATGTTTAGGCCTAGGGTTAGGACTATAGTTAATGTAAGATAGAGCTAGGGTTATGTTTAGTGCTAGTTTTAGGGTTAAGGTTATGTCTAGGTCTACTGTTATGTCTAGGTTGTGAGTTAGTTTCATGTTTAAAGCTAGGTTCAGTGTTAGAATTAGGATCAGTTTTGGGGATAGGGTTAGGGTTAGCATTAGAGCCAGAATTAGGACTAGGTTTAAGTCCCGGTGTAAGATAAGTGTTCGGTTTAGGTTAAGGGTTATTGTTAGTGCTAGTGCTAGTTTTTTGTTTAGGTCTATGTCTAGAGTTATAACTATATTTATGATTAACTTTGGGTCCAGGTCTAGTATTAGGTGTATGTACAGGTATAGGGTTACCAGGATGGCTAGTGTTAGGGTTTGGTGTAGGGTTAGGGTCAGGTTTAGACCTAGGGTTACTGTTAGGATCATATGAGGGTCAGGGATAGGTTTAGAGGTAGAATGAGGGCTAGGGTTAAGACTAGTATTATGATTAGAGTTTAAGTTAGGCTAAGGATTAGAATTAAGTTTAGGGTTAGCATTTGGGTTAGGTCTTGGCTTAGTGTAAGGAATAGGGTTAGAGTTATGGTTAGAGCTAGGGTTAAGCTTAGGGTTAAGCCTAATATTATAGTTAAAGCTAATGTTTGGGCTTGTATTAGGTGTAGAACTTGTGTTAGGGTTAGGGCTACGGTTAGGACAATGACTAATGTATGAACTAGGGTTATGATTAAGGCTAGTTTCAGGGTTACGTAAAGGCTAAATATAGTGTTAAGGTTAATTTTAGGTTAGGGTGGTGTTTTGAGCTAGGATTAGTGTTAGGGTCAGTGTCAGGGTCAGGGTTAGATTTAGAGTTAGTTTTAGGGTTAGTTGTAGGGTTAGGGTTTGATTTAAGTGAAGGGTTAAGATTAGGGCTATGGCTTGGTTTTGGTTTATGGCTAGGGCTAGGGATAGGGCACATTTTAGGATTAGCATTATGGTTAGGGGTAGTGTTAGGGTTTGGTTTAGGCTTATTTTAAAGTTAAATTTAGAGTTAGGTTTAGGTTTAGACTTAGGCTTAGATATAGAATTAGGAATAAGGCTAAGGATAGAACTAGGGCTAGGGCTATGGCAAGAGTTTGAGTTAGTCTTATGGCTAGGTTTAGGGTTATGTTAGGATTAAATAAAGGCTAGGATTAATACTAGGCTTTGTGTTAGGCCTAGGTTTAGGGTGAGGGTTAGGGTTAGATTTAGGGTTATGATTAGTTTTGGGGTATAGGATGAGGTTATATGTAGGTTTAGGTCTAGGATGAGGAATAGAACTAAGGTTAGGGCTCGGGTTATGGTTCAGGCTAGGATTAAGCCTAGGTTTTGTGCTAAGATTTTGGGTAGAGATAATTTCAGGTCTAGTGTTATGGTTACAAATAGTTTTAGGTTTAGGTTTATAGCTACATCTAGTGTAAGAGTTAGGTTTAGGGTGAGGTTCATGTTTAGAGCTAAGGGTACACTTAGGGTCAGGGTCATAATTAGTGTTTTGGATAGGTTAAGGTTTAATATTAGGGCTCAAATTAGCATTAGAGTTAGGATTAGGGTAACGATTGTGTTAGGTTTAGGTTTCAGGTTAGGTTTAGGGTAATGGATAGGGTTAGGATTAGTGCTACAGTTAGGTTTAGGCTCAGGTTTAGCATTAGGGATAGGGTTATGGTTAGGGTAATTGATAGGGTTAGAGATAGGGGTACAGCTAGGGTTATTGTTACGATTATTGATAGGGTTAGGGTTATGGTTAAATCTAGGGTTACAGCTAGGTTTATATTTATGATTAATGATAGGGTTAGGGTTAGGAGTAAATCTAGGGATAGTGCTCCGAATAAGGCTAGCTTTTGGGTTAAATTATGGCTAGGTTTAGGGTAACAGCTAACATAGATACCTGGGTTGTGATTAGGGCTAATTTTAGCATTAGGGTTATGGCTAGGTCTATTTTTATGTTTAGGCATAGGGTAATGGTGATGTTTAGAGCTAGGGTTAGTGTTAAGGTCAGAGTCAGGGTCAGGGTTCATTTTAGGGTTTGGCTTAGAACTCGAATTATGGATAGAGTTATGGCTAAGTGTAGGGTTGGGGCTTGGTTTTTATTAAGGGTTAGGGTTAGGTCTATGGCTTGGTTTTGTTTTAGGGCTAGGGTTAGAGCTAGTTTCAGGATTAGCCTTAGGGTTAGGGCTAGTGTTAGGTGTAGGTTTAGGCTAAGGTTTATGGTTAGATTTAGAGTTAGGGTTAGATCTAGGCTTGCTGCTAGGGCTATGAATAGGGCTGGAGTTGGACCTATGGTTTATCTAGGATTATGGTTCCAGTAAAGTATAGGGTTAGAACTATGATTAGGACTAATGTGATAGAGTTAGTCTTTGGGGTAGGGTTAGGGTTAAGTTTAGGGATAGGGCTAAATTTGATCTAAGATTAGGGCTAGGGGTAGTGTTAGAGTTAGGCTTAGGGTTATGGTTAGGATTATAATTAAGGCTATGTTTAGGGCTAGGATAAGGGCTAGGGTTTGTGTTAGGGATAGGGCTAGTATCATGACTGGGGCTAATATCATGCCTAGGATTATGCTTAGGGATTGTTTTTGGGTTAGTTTTATGGCTAGGTCTAGTATAAGGGTTAGGTATAGGGTAAGAGTGAGGTTTAGAGCTAGGAGATTTATTAGGGTCAGTGTCAGTGTTAGGGTTAGGTTTAGGTTTGAGTTTAGGGTTAGGGCTCGAATTATCATTAGATTTAGGGTTAGGGTAATGATTGTATTAGGTCTAGGGTTCAGGGTAGGTTTAGGGTAATTGATAAGTTTGGCGATAGTGATATGTTTAGGGTTAGGCTTAGGGTTAACATTAGGGTAAGGATTATGTTCAGGTTAATGATACAGTTAGATTTAAGTTTAGGGCAAGTGTTATGGTTAGAATTAGGTCTTGATTTAGGGTTAGGGTGAGGGTTAGAACTAGGGTTAGGTTAAGGTTATGTTTAGTGTAAGGGTTAGATTCTGAGCTATTGTTAGTGCTAGGCTCAGTGTTAGGTTCAGGATAAGGTCTAGGGATAGGATTACAGTAGGTTTTGGTTTAGGGTTATGGTTAGGGTTAGACCTAAGATTAAAGGTAAGGTCAGTAGAAGGGTCAGGGTTAGTGTTAGGGTTTTGGATAGGGTAATATCTAGAATGAAGGCAAGGGTAAGTGCTATTAATAAGGTTAGTGTTTTGGTTAGCCTAAGGATGAGGGATAGTTCTAGGGTTACCCTTAGGTTTAAGGTTTTGCTTAAGTAAGGGATTGGTTTAGAGCTAGTTTATGGTTAGAGTTAGGGTTAAAACTAGGTATAGGACTCGGATTAGGCGTAGGTTTTGTGTTAGGGTTAGGGCTAGGGTTAGAGCAATGGCTAATGTAAGAACTAGGGTTACAATTAGGGTTAGTTTTAGTGTTAGGGTATGGGTTAGTTTTAGTGTTAGGGTTAGGTTTAAGGTTAGTGTGATATTTTTAGCTAGGTTTCATGTTAGAATAGGAATCAGGGTCAGGCTTAGTTTTAGGGTTAGAGTTAAAACTCGAATTAGGGCTAGGGTTAGTGCTAGGGTTTAGTTTAAGGTGAGGGCAGTGTTAAGAGTTAGGGTGAGTGTTAGGATATGAGTCAGCATCAGGGTTGGTATTAGGGTTGGGTTAGGACTCGATCTGGGGCTAGGGTTAGGTCTAATTGTAGTTTAAGAGTTTGGTTTAAGTTAAGGTTTAGAGTTAGGGCTAACACTATTTTATTTTGTTTTAGTCCTATGGTTACAGTTAGGGCTAGTGTTAGTGTTAGGCTCTCCTATCCCATTTGCTAACTCTAACCCTATCAATTACCATCCACCTAACATGAACCCTAAACACAAACCTATCATTACCCTATCAAAACCCTATTGCTAATTCAAGTCTAAACGTAAACCCTAACCTAAACCAAACCTGAAACCTAATTCTAATCCTGATAATTACCCTAGCTCTAAACCTGACCCTTACCCTAACCTGAACACTTACACTAGACCTAGCCAAAAATCTCTCAATCTATGCCTAATGTAAGCCTAGACCTGACATAAGCCCTACCCCTAATTCTTGCCATAAACCTAAAATAAATCCTTGCCCTCATCTAGCCCTAAACCTAGCCTTATTACTAAATCAATTCATAACTCTAGTTCTAACCAAAGTTCGAACCTTTGACCTAGCTCTAAAACTAAATTTAACCCCATCCCTTCCCCTATCCTAACCCTATCCCTAAATCTAAACCTACGCCTAAACTAGGCCTAACCCTAGTACAAACACTAGACCTAATCCTAGCCCTAATTTAGCCCTAACCCTAACCTAACCCTAGCCCTAAAACCAACTCTAACTCTTGCCCTAGCCGTATTTCTACTTCTAACCATATCCCTTACCATAATCCTATCACTTGCCTTTACATTAGCCCTAAACCTAGCTCTAGACTTAATCCTATATCAAACCCTAACTCTAACTCTAACCCTAACCCTAAGCTAAACATCTCACTAACACAAGCTGTAACACTAATGCTAGTCTGAAAACTAGCCCTAACCTTGCCCTAGCCCTACAAAAAAACCTAGCCATAGTCCTAACCCTAGCCTTTAACATAAACCAAACCATAAGCCTACACCTAGCCCTAAACCTAGCTCTAATTCGAGTCCTATGCCTAACCCTAAAACAAACCCTGACCCTGACTCTGACCCTAACAATAACCCTAGCTCTAAACATCACTAAAAACCTAAACATAAACCAAACCTAGCCCTAACCCTAACCCTAAAACTAGTTCTAATCATAACCCTATTTCTTACATTGGCTCTAGTTCTAAACCTTACCCTAACCTAACCCATAACCTATCAGTAATTGGAGCCATAACACTACCTTTAACCCTAAACATAACCCTAAATCTAGCCCTAACCCTTACCCTGAACCTAACCCTAACCCTAACCCTAACCCCTGACATAACCCAAAACCTAACCCTAAATCTAGCCTTCATCCTAACCATAAACCTAGACCTAACCCCAGATGTAACCCTATTCATTACCACAATCCTAATCCTAAACCTCGTGCTAACCCTAGGATAAATCTAAACCTATTTCTACCCCTAAACTTATACATTGCCCTAAACCTAACCTGAACCCTAAACCTAATTATATCCATTAACCTAATCCTAACCCTAATGATCTTACCCCTAAAACTATCTCTAACCATAACCCTAGACTTAACGTTAGCCGTAGCCCTAATAAAGTCCTAAACCTGAAACAAACTCTAGCACTAATCCTAGCTCTAATTTTAGCCTTAATCTTAAACCTAACACTAACCATAGACCTAAACCTAATTTTAACCCTCGCTCTATTTCTAAGCTAGCTATAACATCATACCTAACCATATCCATAACCATAACTCTAACCATGAACCTAGGTTCAGCCTTAATACTCACCCAAGCTCTAATTCTAGCTCTAAGTAAGCCCTAATTTTAAGCGTAAATCTAATCCTTACACTAACTCTAACTCTCGCCCTGTCCCTATCTCTAGTTCTAACCCTATCCCTTATAATAACTCAAATCCTAGCCTTAACCCTAGCCCTATCCTTTGCTGTAGCCCTAAACCTAGATCTAACTCTAACTCTAAATATAACACTAACCCTAAGCCTAAACCACACACTAACACTAGCTGTAACCCTAATGCTAATTTGAAAACTAGCCCTTAACCCAAGCCCTAGCTATCAAACAAAACCGAGCCATTTCACTTACCCTAACCCTTAACCTAAAGCAAACGCTAACCCTACAGCTAGCCCTAATTCGAGTCCTAACCCTAACCCTAGAAATAATATTAACCCTGACTCTGACCTTAACACTAACCCTAGCTCTACACATCACCCTATCCCTAAACCTAATCCTCACACTAAACCTCGCCCTAAACCTAACACTAAAACTAGATCTAGTCATGTTGCCAGTTCTTAAATTAGCCATAGTCCTAAACCTAACACAAAACCTAGTCCTAATCCAAGGCCTAACCCTAGTTTTAACCATAATCCTAACCATGGCTCTAAACCTAACCCTATCCCTAGTCCTAATCCTATTTCTAACTCTATTTCTTACATTTAGTCAAACCCTCACCCTATTGTACCCTAGTCCTAACCCTAATTCTATGCCTACCCCAAACCCTAACTCTATTATTAGTCCTAATCCTAAACCTCATTCTAGCTCTAAACTTAACCCAAACCCTAACTCTAACCCTGACCCTTATTCTGACCCTAACACTAAACCTAGGTTCAAACCTGACCCTAACCCTTAACTGAAAACTAACACTAGCCCTACCATTAACCCTAAACCTAAACCTAACAATAACACTAGCCCCAGACCTAAACCTAATCTTAAATTTAGCCATAACCCTAGCCTTAGCCCTAACAATAACCCTTAACTTAAACCAAACACTAACTCTACTCCTAGACCTAACCCTAGTCCTCATTCTGGACCTTAGCCTAAACCTAATCCTAACCTGAAACCTGACATTTACCCTAACAAAAACCCTAGCTCTAAACCTTATTCTATGCCAAAAACTAACCCTAACACTAGATGAACTCTAATTATAGCCATAACCATTACTCTAGCTCTTACATTACCCATACACCTAACAGTAGCCCTTAACCTCACACAAAACCCAGCCTGAATTACAGCCCTAAACCTAACCTGAAGCATAACTCTAAACCTAAACTTAGCCCTAACCCTAACCCTAACTCTCGTTCTAGACCTAACCCTAGATCAAACACTAAACCTTACAATAAAATAACCCTAGCCCAAACCCTAAACCTCACCCTAATTCTAGCCCTAATCCTAACTCTAACCATATCCCAAAACCTAGCTCTAATTCTATCCATTATGCTAATAATAACCCTAAAATTAATGCTATCCTAGCCCTTAACCTAACCGTAAATCTACCCTAGCCCAGTCTGTAAAGCTATCCCATACTCTAGCCATAAACTTAGCTCAATCCCTAACCCCTACACTTAATCTAACCATAACACTAACCCAAGGTCAAACCATAAACATAAACCAAGCCCTAATCCTAACCTTAACCCAAGCCCTAATCCTAGCTTGAACCCTATCCATTACTCTAACCCTAAACTTAACCTGAATGATAACACTAGCCCTAAAGCAAAACCTACCCTAACCCTAAACATAAATCTAACCCTAGAACTAACAGTGAAACTAACCTAACCCTAACCCTAAACCTAAGATAGCTCAAATGCTAACCCCAATCATAAACCTAAACCTAATGCTAACCTAAACCTAAAACTATCTTTAACCTGACATCTAAACCTATTACGCTAGCCCTAACCATTACACTAACCATGACCATAACCCTAGACCAAACCATAAATTAATCTTAGCCATAGCAAAATTCCTAGCTCAAACCCTAAACTGTACCCTAAACTTAATCCTAAGTGTAACCCTCGCCCTAACCCTGTGCCTAATGCTAACTGTAGCCCTAATCCTAACCATTATCATAGCCCTAACCATAGGAGTAAACCTATAAATTTCCCTAACAATAATTATAACCCTAATGCTAACCCTAAGCCTAACCCTAAACCTACCACAAACCCTTACCATATCCATTACCTTAAACCAAACCTAACCCTAAACCTAACACTATCCATTACCTTAACAATAATTCTAACCTTAATGCTAATTTGAGCCTTAACACTAAAACTTAACCTAACCCAAACCCAAAGCCAGACCCTGACCCTAAATTACCCCAGATCTTAATCTGACCCTTTCCCTAAACATAACACTTTAATTTGACCTTGCCATAAACCTAATCGTAAAAATATCACTAACTATAAACGTAGACCTAACATTAGTCCTAGCCCTAAATGTTGCCCTAAATCTAACACAAAACCTAGCCCTAATCCTAGCCTTAAATCTAGCCTTAATCCTAAACCTAACTATAACTCTAGCCCTAACCCTAAAGCTGATCATAAAACTAGCCCTAACCCTAATCATAGCACTAAAACAAAACCGAGCAACAGGCCTAAAACTAACCTTAACTTAAACCAAAACCTAGCACTACACCTAGATCTAACCCTAGCCCTAATTCAAGTACTAATCATAATCTTAAAATTAACCCTTTATCTGACTTATATCCTAACACTCATCTAGTTCAAAACACCACCATAAACCTAAACCTACCGTAATCCTTTCCCTAGACTTAACCGTAAACCTAGCCCTAACCCTAGCTCAAAACCTAAACTTTATGCTAAACATAACTCTAATCCTAACTCTAAACCTAGTTCTAACACTACCTGTAACACTAACTCAAGGCATATTCCTAACCATAACTCTTGTTCTAACCCTATCAATTACCCTAAACATAACCCTTACTCTAATGTTAACCCTAAGCCTAAACCTAGCCCTATCTCTAACGCTAACCGTATCAATTACCCTAAACCAAACCTGAACCTTTAAACAAACCCTAATTATACCCTAACCCTAACACTAATGCTAATTTGAACCATAAACCTAAATCCTAACCTAAGCCAAATCCTAATCCTAATAATTCCCTGAGCTCTAAACCTGACCCTTACCCTAAACCTAACCCTTACACTAGATGTAGCCATAAGCCTAAGTTTAAGATTAGGGTAAGAGATGGCATTATAGCTAGGTATAGAGGTAGGGTGAGGGTTAGAATTAGGGTTAAGAGTATGGTTAGGGTTAGGGTCATGATTAAAGCTAGGCATAGGGGTAGGATGAGGGCCAGGGTTTGTTTTAGGTTTAGGACTAGGATTAGGGCTAGGAGTAACTTGGTTAGTGCTAGAATTATGGCTAGGGCTAATATCAGGTCTAGGGTTACAGTTAGCAATAGTTTTAGGCAAATGATTATGGCTACGTCTATTGTACTGGTTAGGTATATGGTAAGAGTCAGGTTTTGAGCTAGGGGATTTATTAGGGCAAGGGTCAATGTTAGGGCTTGATTAAGGTTTGAGTTTATGGTTACAGCTGGAATTAGAGTTAGGTTTAAGGTTAAGGTAAACAGGGTTAGATTTAGGGTTCAGGCTAGTTTTAGGGAAATTGATAGTTTTGGGGATAGTGATAGGGTTAGGTTTAGTCCTAGGATTACCATTAGGCTAAGGGTTATGTTTAGGGTAATGGATACAGTTAAGGTTAGGGCTAGCATTATGGTTAGGATTAAGTCTTTGGTTAGGGTTAGGGTGAGAGTTAGGATTCAGGCTAGGTTTACAGCTTGGATGAGGGTTTGTGTTAGGGTAAAGGCTAGAGTTATGGCTACGGCTAATGTCAAGTCTAGGGTTACCGTTAGGGACAGTTTTACAGAAAGGTTTATGGCCAGGTCTATAGTAAGGTTTAGGTAGAGGGTAAGAGTCAGTTTTAGAGCCAGGGGAATTATTAGGACCAGGATCAGTGTTAGGGCTTATTTTAGGTTTGAGTTTAGGGTTACAGCTCGAATTAGGGTTAGGTTTAGGGTAAAGATAGGGTTAGGTTTAGGGTTCAGGTTAGGTTTAGGGTAATTGATATTTCTGTGGATAGTGATAGGGTTAGGTTTAGTCTTAGGGTTAGCATTAGGATAAGGGTTATGTTTAGGCTAATGGATACAGTTATATTAAGGTTAGGTCTAGGGTTATGGTTAGGATTAGGTCTTGGGTTAGGGTTAGGGTGAGGGTTAGCATTAATACGAGGTTTATGGCTCACATGAGGGTTTGTGTTAGGGCTAGGTCTTGGATTAAGGCTAGGTCTAGCATTACAGTTAAGGGTAGTTGTAGAGTTTGGTTATGAATAGGTCTACTGTGAGGGTTAGGTTTAGGGGAAACGTCAGGCTTAGAAGTAGGTGTGTTATTATGATCAGGGTCAGGATTAGGGATTGGTTTTGGTTAGGGTTTAGAGTTCAGGCTTTAATTAGCATTAGTTTCAGGGTAATGGATATGGTTAGGTTTAGCGTTCAGCATAGTTTTAAGGTTTTAAATAGCCGTAGGGATAGCTATACAGTTAGGTTTAGTCCTATTGTTAGAATTTGGTTAGGCTTAAGTTTAGGGTAAAAGAGGATTACAGCTAGGTTTAGGGCTTCGTTTATGGTTAAGATTAGGGCTAGTGTTCGGGTTAGGGTTATGTTTAGGCCTAGGGTTAGGGTGAGGCATAGGGTAAGTTTTATTGTAGGAGCTAGATTTAGGGTCAGGGAGAGGGTTATGGTTAGAACAGGTCTAGGGTAAATAATAGGGTTAGGGATAAGTTTAGCTTTAGGGTTAGGGTTAGGGTTACAGTAATGGATACAGTTAGATCAAGGCTTTGGCCAATTATTACTGTTAAAATTCGGGTTAAATTTAGCGTTACGGATAGGGCTATGTTAATGTTTAGGTTTAGGATTAGGGATCAGTTTTGAAGAAGAATTAGGGTTAGAGTTACTTAATTCAAATTTCTTTGATACAATCTAGGACTCATCTTTAAATAACCTTACTCTGTTTCCCAGACTTAGGCCTTTTGGTTCAACTGTATTGTGTCTGAAACAGTTAATGTTTTCATTTTACTTCATTTTGACCTGTACGAGTAAATGTAAATGGACCTTAAAATCAAACAGAGTTCATGATAGCTGCTTGAAACTGCACACACACTCTCAATTCTTTGTGGGGGACACTCTGGTATGTTCCTTGTGAGTGTAGGCCTAAGGTGAAGCATGCAAAGACAACTTTATCCAAGAGCCCTTTAGGCGAAAGCAGGGAATATGCATGCACTGAAATTATTCCCATAATTATTTTGCCAGATTTGTTTTATACTGAGTAGGATACATTATTTAGCTTTCCCCACAAAGCTCTCCAAGTGTGGGACTTCTAGGATCAATGGTTCTCTAATCAGGTTGGGGTTTTGTTAGGTTTAGCGTTAGGGCTAGGTTTAGATGTAGTGTTAGGGTGAGAGTAAGTTTTGTACAAATTACTTTGATACTTGGAAGGAGTCATCATTTACCCAGCCTTAATATGTTCCTCAGGTTTGGGCCTTCCCATTTCAATGGTTTGCTAACAGGGACACTCTGTATTTTAAGGTTTTACTTCATATTGACCTATATAGGTAAATGAAAATGGAGGTTGAAATCAAACCGAATTGGTGCTAGCTGCTTGAAACTTCAAACACTGAATCAGTTCTCTGTGGGAACTCTCTGGATCTTCATGAAGGTAGCCCTATGAGGAAGATGGCCAAACAACTTTATCTGAGAGCCCTTTAGCAGAAAACAGTGAAGTATGCATGAACTGAAATACCACCTCAATTATTTGGTCATATTTCTTTGATACTGCATAGGATTCATCTGATAGCTTAGCCCACTAGGCTTCCCAAGTTTGGGATTTCTAGCATCATCATTTTTTCAATCAGGTTAGGGTTTATGTTAAGGATAGTGTTAGGGCTAATGTTAAAGCTAGTATTAGGATTTGAGGTACTTTTTAATAAAATTTCTTTGATACTGGACAGGATTCATTATTTTCTTACTATACCCCACCTGTTTGGGCCACGTAGGTTCAAGGGTTCACTGTAAGGAACAGTTTGTATTTTAAAGTTTTAGTTCATTTTGTCCAATGCAGGAAAATGGAAATGGAGTTTAAAATCAAACAGCATTGGTGCTAGCTGCTTGAAACTTCACACTCCATCAATTCTCTGTGAGCAAACTCTGGTTTGTTCTTGTGACAGTAGCCCTAAGCTGAAGCATGTAAAAACAACTTTATCCAAGAGTCCTTTAGGAAACAGGGAAATATGCATGTACTGATATACTCCAACAACTTTTTGGACAGATTTCTTTGATACTGCACAGCATTCATTCCTTAGCTTTCCCCACTAGGCTGCCCACGTTTGGAAATTCTACGGTCAAAGTTTCATAAAAATGTTAGGGTTAGGGGAAGAGTTAGGGTTAGAGCTAGTGTTAGGGTTAGAGTTATTTTTATTCAAAATTCTTTGATACTTGGCAGGATTTATCATTTAGCTAGATTTACTCTGTTCCCTGGATTCAGGCCTTCTCCTTTCACAGGTTTACTGTCAGAAACATTTTGTATATTAAAATTACACTTCATTTTGACCTATATGGGAAACTTAATGGAGTTGAAAAATCAAACAGGGTTTGTGCTAGCTTATTGAAACTTCACACACTCCATCAGTTCTCTCTAGGGACTCTGGTATGTTCCTTGTAAAAGTAGGCCTATGGTTAAGCATGCAAAAACAACTTAATCTGACAGCCTTTTAGGAGAAAACAGGAAAATATGCATGTATTGAAATACCTCCTATAATTATTTGGTCAGTTTTGTTTGATGTTGGATAGAATTCATCACTTAGCTTGCCCCATAAGGCTCCCTAAGTGCGGGAAGTCTAGGATCAATGGTTCTCTAATCAGGTTAGGGTTAATGTTAGGTTTAGGGTTATGTCTAGGGCTATGGTTAGAGGTAATGTTAGGGTGAGAGTTAGTTTTATTCAAATTTCTTTGATACTGGGCAGGAGTCATCTTTTATCTAGCCCTAGTATGCTCCCAAGTTATGTTCTTCTCAACTCAATGGTTAACTATCACACTTTGTATTTTAAGGTTTCACTTCATTTTGACACCTATGGGTAAATGGAAATGCAGGTGGAAATCAAACAGGCGTCCCTTCCCCTAAACCTAACCATAAACATAGCCCTAATCCTAGGACTAAGGCTAACACTAACCCTAGACCTATTCCTAGCCCGAATTTAGCCCTAACCCTAACCCAAACTCTAGCCATAAGACTAAGTCTAACTCTTGCCATAGCCCTATTCCTAGTTCTAACCCTATCCTTTACCATAACCCAAACACTAGCCCTAATCTTAGCTCCAACACTAGCCATCGTCCTAACCCTAGAATTAACCATAACTCTAAATCTACCTCTAAGCCTAAACTCACCCTATCAGTAGCAATAACACTAATGCTAATCATAAAACTACACTTAACTTCAGCTTTAGCCCAAACACAAAACCGAGCCATTTAACTAACCCTAAATCTTAACGTAAACCAAATCCTAACCCTACATCTAGCCCTAAGCCTAACCCTAATTTGAGTCCTATCCCTAACCATAAAACGATCCGTTACCCTGATTCTGACCATAACACTAACCCTAGTTCAAAACATCAATATACACCTAAACCTAATCCTATAACTAAACTTATTCTTAAATGTAACCCTAAACTAGCCCTAATCATAACCTTAGTTCTTGCATTAGATGTATCCTTCTAGGAGAGCCCTAACATAACCCAAAACCTAGCCCTAATCCAAGACCCAACCCTAGCTTTAACCCTTACTCGAATCCTAAACCTAGTCCTAACCCTTTCCCTAAACCTAATCCTAACTTTAATCCTTGCACTAAACCTAAACCTAACCCTACCCCTAGCCCTGACTCTAACCATGAACCTAGCCCTAACCCTAGCTCTACCCTATTCATTACTCAAACCCTGACACTAAACCTAATGCTAATCCTCAGGCTGACCCTAGCCATACCCCTAAAACTTTCCTCTCAATTACCCTAAAACTAACCTTAACCCTACCCCCAAAATATCATTATCCTATATGGAACCTTAACCCTAATGCTAACTTGAGCCCTAATCCTCACACTAAACCTAACCCTAAACCTAATCCTAACCCTAACATAATCCCTAACCCTAACCCTAAAACTAACCATAACACAAACCCTAACCCTAACACTAACCCTAACCCTCACCCTTACACAAACCCTAATACTAACCCTAAGACTATCCATAACACTAACCCTAACCCTAACACTAACCCTAACCCTAAAACTAACTCTCTATTTAACCCTAACCCTAACCCTAACCCTAAACTTAACCCTAACAGGAAACCTACCCCTAACCCTAACCCTAAAACTAACCCTAACACTAACCTAAACCCTATCCCTAACCCTAACCTAACATAAACCATAACACTAACCGTAACCCTAACCCTAACACTAACACTAACCCTAACCCTAAACCTAACTCGTAAACTAACGCTAACCCTAACCTGATCCCTAACCTTGATCCTCACCTTAATTCTAAAACTAACCATAAATTTAACCCTAATCCATACACTAATAATAACACTATCTCTTACCTAATACTAAACCTAAACCTAAACTTAAGCCTATCATTACCCTAACCATAACCCTAACCCTAAACCTAACACTAGCCCTAACTTTAACACTAACCCTAACCCTAACTCTAACCCTAATCCAACCCTAACCCTAACCCTACTTCTAATCCAAACCCTAACACTAACCCTCAACCTAACATGATCCATAACTGTAACCCTAACATTAACCCTAACACTAAAACTAAAATTAATCCTAATCCTAACTCTTAAACTAACTCTTACCATAACCCTATCACTAACATTGATCCTTATCCTAATTTTAAAACTAAACCTAAACATAACCCTAATCCGATCCCTAACCCTGATCCTCTCCCTAATTCTAAAACTAAACCTAAACCTAACCCTAACCCGTACACTAACAATAACCCTAACTCTTACCTAATACTAAACACAAACCCTAACCCTAAACTTAACACAAACCCTAACCCAAACCACAAACCTAACCCTAACTCTTACCTAACCCTAAACCTAACCCATAACCTAACACTAACCCTAAACATAACACTAAACCTAACACTAACCCTAACCCTAACATGAACCCTAACACTAACTGTAACACTATCCCTAACCCTAACTCTAATCATAAACATAGCATTAACCCTATATCTAAGATAACCAAAACACTAACACTAACCCTAACCCTAAACCTAAACCTAACACTAACCCTAACCCTAAACATAACCCTAACATTGACGTTAAACCTAATCATAACCCTACAACGAACCTTAACCCTAATATGAACCTAACCCTAACACTAACCCTAACTCTAACACTAACTCTATCACTAACACTATTCCTAACATTAACACTAAAATTAACCTAACCGTAACACTAACACTAACCCTAACCAACCCTAAACCTAATGTTAACCCTAACACTAATGCTAATCTAACCCTAACCACATCATTAACCCTAAACCTAACCCTAAAACTAACACTAATCCTAACCACAACCCAAAACCTTATCTTAATCCTAACCGTAACCATAAACCTAACTCTAACACAAACCCTAAAACTAACCCCAGCACTAATCATAACCCTAACCCTAATATTAACACTAAAGCAATCTCCAACCCTAATCCTAAACTTAACTGTAAGCCTGGCCCTAACACTAACCCTAAACCTAACTCTAACTTTAAGTCTAACAGTAAACCTAACCCTAACAGTAACCCTAACCCTAACCCTAAAACTAACACTAACTCTAACACTAACCCTAAACCTAAGCTTAACACTAAAACTAACTATAACCATAACCCTTAAACAAACCCTAAACTTAACTGTAACCCTAAGTGAAACACTAATCCCAACCCTAAACCTAACCCTAGCTGTAACACTAACTGTAACCATAAGCAAAAATTTACACCTAACCCTAACATTATACCTAGCCTAACCCTAACATGAACCCTAACCATAAACCTAACAGTAACCCTAACACAAACGAACACCTTAACCCTAAACCTAATGCAAACACTAATCCTATTTCTAACCCTAATACAAACCCTAAACCAAATCACAACCCTAACCCGAAACTTACCCTAAACCTAACCCTTACCTAACTCTAACCCTAACTCTAAAACTAACTCTAACACTAAACCTAACCCTAACCTTAACACTAATCCTAAACCTAACCCTAACAGTAACACTAACATTAACTCTAACCCTAAACAACTCTAAAACATGATTAGCACATTCACTGGTGGGAACAAGTTGGGTAGGGATGATTGGTCAGTACAAAAGGGGTATTCATTTGAACTGATTGGTTTAAACCAAGAGGGGTGTACGTGCTGAACTACATGGTTTCCCAACTTGTTATTAACCACCATAAACTCCTGGAAGGGTTATATGACATCCCAGGTATTTCCCTGTCTAATGCTGATTGGTGGCTGCTAGGGGGCTGCTATGGATCCCCACCTAGCCTGACTGAGTCAGGGACACCTGGTGCAGCAGATCTCTCCTGTTATTTGTAGATAAACAATTTAGCAGGGTGGGAATGGGCCAAGGAGTGCTTTGTGGGATTTTCCAAGGACAAAGGCCATGTCCCTTGCTTGGACAGGCTTTGCTCTGAGATAGAGGCTGGTTTTTCAAACCATGGCCCTAACCCTAAACCTAGCCTAACCTAAACCTAAACCTGACATTAGCCCTATCCCTATCTTTAATCCTAGTTCTAAGCCTAGACTTAATCCTAACCCTAATTTTAACCCTAGCCCTTACCCTAAATTTATCCATTATCCTAGCACCAAACATAGCTGTAACATCATACCTTACACTAACCCTAATGCTAACGCTAACCCTAGCCCTAAACCTAGGCCTAAATCTCACCAACCCTATCCCAAACCATATCTCTATTACTAGTCCTAATCCTAGCCCTCATTCTAGCTCTAACCCTAACTCTAACCATGTCCCTTATTCTGAACATAACACTAAGCTTAGGTCTAAACCTGACACTAACCCCAAAGCAAACACTACCCCTACCTCTACTGGTAGACCTATACCTAAATATAACAGTAACACTAGCACTAGACCAAACCTAACCCTAAATAGAGTCATAAATCTAGACTTAGCCCTAAATAAAAACCTAGCACTAGCCCTAACAATAACCATTAACCTAACGTAAAGACTAACTCTATCCCTAGACCAAACGCTAGCCATAAATCTGGCCCTCACCCTAAGCCTAACCGTAACCCGACAATGACAGTTACCCCAAATCAAACCCTAGCTCTAAATCTTATCCTAATCCAAAACCTAACTAGGACACTGGACTTATCCATAACCCTAACCCTAAAACTAGCCATAACCATATCCTTAGCTCTTACATTTCCCATAGCCCTAATGAGGGCATAAACCTCACACAAAACATTGCCCTTATCCTAGCCGTAAACCTAACGTAAAGACTATATTGTAACCCTAACCATGAGCCTAGACCTAACCCTAAACCTAACCCTCGCCCTAACCCTAATTCTAACTCAAACTCTAACTTTAATCTAAACATTACCCTAACACTAAACCTAACATTAGACCTCACTCTAAACCTAACCCTCACACTAGCCCTGATCCTAGCTCAAACGCTAACACTTACCCCCAAACTAACCCTGACTCTAACCCAAGGCCTAAACCTAACCCTATCACTAATTCTAACTTTAACCCTAGCTGTAACCTTACTTCTAACCCTATCCATTACCCTAAAGATAAGCCTAACACAAATGCTAGTCCTAGGACTAACACTAACACTATTGCTAACACTAACCCTATTCCTTACTCTAAACCTAACCAGAACTGTTAACCTAACCCTATCAATTACCCTAACCCTCACACTAACCCTATCCCTAAAGCTAATTCAAGCCTTAACCTTAAATCTTAACCTAAACCAAACCCTACTCAAACCCTGACCTTAATATTACACCTAGCTTTAAACCTGACCCTTAACCTAAACTTAACACTTACACTAGACCTAGCTATAAGCTAACCCTAAAATTAACCATAACCATAAACTCAGACTTGACATTAGCACCAGTCCTAATCCTAGCCCTAACACTAACACAAACACTAGTCCTCATTTTAGGCAGATACCTAGCCTTAATCCTTACCCAAACCCTAACTCTTGTCCTATTTCTAATTTTAACCCTCACCCTAGACCTGAACTTAGGTATAACCCAATCATTGCCCCTAACCCTATCACTAAACCTAACCCCAACACTATCCATATCTCTAGCCCTAACCATAGGCATAACCCTAACAGTAACCCTAGCCCTAATCCTAGCCCTAATTTAGCCCTAACCATACATCTACCCCTAACCTTGGCCTAAGGCTAACTCTAACTCTCCCCCAGCACTATTTCTAGTTCTAAACCTATCCATTACAATAAACATAACACAAGCCCTAACCTTAGCCCTAACCCTAGCCCTAGACCCTACTCTAGATCTAACCATAACTCTACATCTGACACTAACCCTAAGCCTAATCCTAAACCTACAACTAGACCTAACATGATTGCTAATCCTAAAACCAGCCATAAACTTAGCCTTATCCCTTAAATAAAACTGAGACACTGTCCTAACCCTAAATGTTAACCTAAACCAAACCCTAACCCTTAACCTAGTCATAACATTCAAGCTCTAATTCAGGTCCTTGTCCTAAAATTAACCCTGACCCTGACTTATATTCTAACACTAATGTTAGTTCTAAATATCACACTAACCCTAAAGATAGCGCTAACACTAGATCTAGACCAAATACTAATTCTAATCATAACCTTAGTTCTTATATTAGCCATAGCTCTAACCCTAGCCCTAACGCTAACAGAAAAACTAGCCCTAATCTGAGCCATAACAAGAGAAGTAAACCTAAACCTAGCCTTAGCCCTAACACTAACCCTAAACCTAGCCCTATCCCTAGCTCTAACACTATCACTTACCCTAAGCCAAACACTATCCATAATGCTAACCTTAGTCCTAATCCTAATCCATAGCCTAACCCAAACCCTAATCCTTTACTAGTCCTAAATCTACCCTTCATTCTAGCTCTAACCCTAACTCAAATCTTACCCTAACACAAACCCTTGGTCTAAATCTTCTTCACCGTAAACCAAACTCTAAAACTAGCCCTACCAGTAAACTAACCCTAACTCTAGCCCTAGACCTAAGCCTAATCTTTAATGTAGCCATAACTCTAGACCTAGAACTAAAAAAAAAAAAAAAAAAAAAAAAAACCTGAGCCCTAGCCCTAACATAATTCTTAACCTAAAGCAAACACTAAACCTATCCCTAGACCTAACTCTAGTCCTAACTCTGGCTTTCACCTTAAAACTAACTTGAGCCTGAACACTGACCCTAACACTAACACTAAACCTAGCTCTAAACCTGAATCTAACTGAAAACCTTAACATAACACTAGACATAGCCATAACTCTAACCCTAAAACTAGCTCTAATCAGAACCCTAGATCTGTCATAACACATAGCCTTAACCCTGGGCCTAAACCTAACACATAACCTAGCCCTAATCTGAGGCCTAACCTACCCTAAGCATAACCATGATCCTAAATGTAGCCCTAACCCTAACCCTCGCCTTACACATAACTCTAGCTCAGAGCCTAACCCTTATCCTAAACATAACCCAAGCCCTATTCCTAAACAAAAACCTAATCTTAGCCCTAATCCTAACCTTAAAACTAATACTAACACTAGTTCTAACACTAACATTACCCTAACCCTAACCCTAATGATAACCCTAGCCCTAAACCTAACCCTATCCCTAACCCTAATCATAAACCTAACCCTCAACCTAACCCTAAATCTAAACCTTGCCATAAACTTAACCCTAAACCTTACCATAATTCAAAACTAATCCTATCCCTAAAACTATATTTAACCATAACCTAAACTTAACCCTAAACCTAATCTAACATCTAATCCAATACATTACTCTAAAACTAACCCTAACCTTAAAGAAGACCCTAGCCCTAAACCCAACCCTAACCATAACCATAATCATAACCCTAACCCAGACCTAACACTAAACCTAACACTTCCACTAGCCCTAACCATAGCTTAATCCCTAACCCTTACCCTAAACCTAACACTATCCCAATCCGTAACCATAACGCTAACTCTAGCCCTAGCCCTAACACTAAACCTAGCCCTTATCCTAGTCCTAATTTAGCCCTATTCCTAACGTTAACCCAAACCCTAGAATTAAGTCTAACTATAATTCTCAGACAATACATATCCCTACTTCTAACCCTATACTTACTGTAACCCTAACCCAAGCTCTAATCCTAGTCGTAACCCTTGCACTATTCTTAGCCCTAGGACTAACACTAGATCGAAACCTATGTCTAAAACCAACACTAAACTGATGCCTCAGCCTAACCCTGAAACTAGTTCTAACCCTAATGCTAATTTTAAAATAGCCCTAACCCTAGCCCAAGCCCTAAAACAAAATGGAGCCATACCCCTAACACTAACCCTTACCCTAGAACAAACCCTAACACTCCACCAGCACTAACCCTAGCCCTAATTTGACACCTAATCCTAACACTATACATAACCATGACCCTGACTCATATCCAAACACTAAAACTAGCTCTAAACATCACCCTAACCTTAAACCTAAACCTAACACTAGACCTAGCACTAAACCTAACCCTAAAACTAACCCTAATAGTAACCCTAATTCTTGCAATAGCTGTAACCATAACACTAGCCCTAACCCTAATACAAAACTAGCCCTAATCCAAGGCTTAACACAAGCTTTAACCCTAAACCTAACCCTAACTCTAGTCCCAACCCTAGCTTTAACTCTATTTCTTACCCTAAGCCAAACCTCACTCTAATACCGTAATCTTAGCACTAATCCATAGACATACTGAAGCCTAACTCTATAACTAGTCCTAACCCTACCCTTCATCCTAGATGTAACCAAAGCCCAAACCCCAACCCTATCCCTGACCATTGTTCTGACCCTAACACTAATCTTAGGTCTAAATCTAAACCTAAAACTAAACCAAAACCTAACACTAGCCCTAATGGTAACCTTATATCTAAACTAACCCTAACACTAGCCATAGACCTAAACCTATTCCTAAATATAGACATAACTATAGCTTTAGTCCTAAAGACAAAATAGACCTAGCCTTAACAATGACCCTTAACTTAAACCAAACTCTAACCCTACCTCTAGACCAAACCCTGGTCCTAATTCTGCCTTTAACCCTAACCATTATCTTACCCGAGCACTGTCAGAGACACTAACATTAACCCTAGTTATAAACTTAACTTTAACAATAAAAATAACCCTAAAACTACACCATAAAACTAGTCTTAATCAATACACTAGTTCTTACATTAGCCATTGCCCTAACCTATCACAAACCTAGCCCTAATCCAAGCCCTACCTTAGCTTTAACCTTAAAGATAACCCTAACTATAACCCTAGCCCTAACCATAACCCTAAGCTGAACCCTAGATCAAATTCTAACCATTAATTTAGCCCTAGGCATAAACCTAACCCTATTTCGAATTCTAACCATTTCATTATCCTTAACCTAACATGAATCCTAAATATAACCCTACCATTACCCTAATCCTAATCCTAAAATTCATTCAAGCCCAAACTTGAAACCTTAACCTATTCCAAACCCTAACCCAGACCTTGACCCTAATAATACCCCTAGATAGAAACTTGACTGTAACCCAACACCTAACCCTTAGCCTAGATGTAGCCATAAACCTCATCCTAAAACTATCTTCAACCATAATTCCGGAACTAAAATTATCCATAGCCCTAATCCTAGCCCTAATTCTAAAAACACACCTAGCCCTCATCCTAGTCCTAAAACTATCCTTAATCATAACCCTAACTCTAGCCCTACACCTAACCCTAATTCTAAGCCTCACCCTACCTCTAAATCTTACCAATAACATCATCACTTACCCTAAATTTAACCTAACCCTAACTCTAACCCTAGGCTTAAACACAGAACCTAGCCCTAATCCTAGCCGTAATTTAGCTCTACCTATAACCCTATCCTATCGCTAGCCCTAAGACTAACTCTAACTCTTGCTGTAGCCCTAGCCCTATCCCTTGTTCTATCCCTATCTGCTACCATAAACCTAACACTAGTCCCAATACTTGCCCTCAAGTTAGTCCCAGCCTAACCCTAATTCTAAATCTAACATTAAACCTGAGCCTAATCCTAACACTAACACTAGCCCTAACCATAAGGATAATCATAAAACTAGCCCTAACCCTAATCCTAACAGTAAACCAAAACAGAGCAATAGACCTTATCCTAAACCTTAACTTAAACCAAACACTAACACTTCACCTAGATATAAACCTAGCCCTAATTCGAGAATTAAGCCTCACTTTAAAAATAATCTTGATCCACTCACCCTAGTTATATAAACTGCCCTAAACTCAAACCGAACACTGACATTAACAATAGCCCTAATTCGACTCTTAACGCTAACCCTAAAACTAACCCTGACCCTGACTCCTATCCTAACAAGAACCGTAGCTATAAATATCACGTTAACCTTAAAAATAACACTAACACTCAAACTACACCTAACCCTAACCCTAAAACTAACCCTAATGGAAACCCTAGTTTTTACATTAGCCGTTACCCTAATCCTAGCCCTAACCCTAATGCATATCTAGCCTTGAACCGAGCCCTAAACCTAGCTTTAACTCTAACTCTAACCCTAACCTTAGCCCTAATCCTAGAATAAATCAATCCCTTACCCTAAGTGAAATCCTAAACCTAAGAGTAACCCTAGACTTACCCATAGTCATCAGACTAACCAAAATCCTAACCCTATTAATAGTCCTAACCCTAGCCTTCATTTTAGCTCTAACAATATCTCAAATACTAACCCTAACCCTGACACTTATTCTGACCCTAACACTAAAACTAGGTCTAAACCTAACACCAACCCTAACCCAAAACTTACCATACTCCTATCCCTAGACCTAACTCTGAACTTAACTCTCTTACACTAAACATAATCCTAAACCTAATCCTAGTTCTGACAGTCACCTTAACCCTAACACAAACCTAATCCCAACCATAACCCTAGCCCTAACCTTAATTCTAACTGTATCCATTACCATAAAAATAACCCTTACCATAATGCTACCCCTAGGCTTAACCCTAAACCTATCACTTTCCCCAAAACTAGCAATTACCCTAAAGCTACTCTGAACCCTAAACCTAACCCAATCATTATGGTAATCATAACCCTAATGCTAATTTGAGCCCTAACCTAACCTAACCTCAAACCTAAACCAAACCGTAAAACTGAGTGTGACCCTAATAATTCCCCTAGCTATAACCCTCTTACCCTACCTAACCCTTATACTATACCTAGCCATAAACCTAACTCTAATACTATTCCTAACCTTAACCATAGACCTGATATTAAGCCTAGCCTTAATCTTATCCCTAACCCTAACACAAACCCTAACCCTTATCTATCCCTGAACATAGCCTTAATTTTATCCCTAACCCATACCTAGGCCTAAACCTAACACTAACTCTAGCCCCAATATTAGCCCTTATTTAGCCCTATCTCTAATCCTAACCCTAACTCTAGCCCAAAGACTAACTCTAATTCTCACCCTAAACCTAACCCTAGTTCTAAATCTATATCTATCACTTATTAGAATCATAATCCTAGCCCTAATCCTTGGTGTAACCCTAGCCCTATTTATAGCTCTGGTCATAATCATAGATTTAATCCTAACTGTAAATCTAACATGAACCCTATGCCTAAACCTAAACCTAACACTAGCACTAACGCTAAATCTAATCCTAAAACTAGCTCTAATCCTAGCTCTAGCCCTAAAACAAACCGAGTCATAGCCATAACCCTAACCCTTAACCTAAACCAAACTCTAACCCTACACCTAGCCCTAACCATATTCTAATTCTAGTCCTAACACTAACATGAAAAATAACCCTGACCCTAACACTAACCCTGGCTCTAAACATCATCATCACCGTAAACTTCAACCTAACACTACACCTAGCCCTATCCCTAACCATATAACTAGTGCTAATCATAACCCTACTTCATAGATTAGCCATAGTCTTAACAATAGCCCTAACCTAACCCAAAACCTAGCCTTAATCCAAGTCCTAAACCTAGCTTTAACACTAAATTTAAACCTAAGCCTAACCCCAAACTAGCCTTAATCCTATACATAACCCTAGCTCTAAACTTAGGTCTAAATCTATCCATTACCCTATCAGTAACCCTAATCTTAAGGTAAGCCTAGGCCTAATCTTTACCCTATCCATTACACTAAAACAAACCTAAACCCTAAAACTAACCCTGCCATTACCTTAAAATGAAACCCTAACAAAACCCAAACCGTAAACCTGACCCTGACCCTAAATATAACCCTTGATATAAACCTGAATCTTACCCTAAACCTAAACCTTATACTGGACCAAGCCATAAACCTAACACTAAATCTAGCCCTAACTATAACCCTAGAACTGACAATAGCTCTAGCCCTAATAATATCCCTAATGATAACACAAAGCCTAAACCTTATCCTAGCCATAAACTTAGCCTTAATCATAACCCTAACACTAAATCTGCCCTAACCCTAATACTAACCCTTGCCCTAGCCCTAAACCTAGCCAAAATCACATCCCTTATCCTAAACGTAACCTTAATCCTAACCCTAACCCTTGTTGTCACAATTGCCCTATACTTACCTTTAGCTTTAACACTAGATTGAAAACTAACTTTAAATCTAACCCTAACTCGATGCCTAAGCCTAAAACTAATCCAAACACTGATACTAATTCTAAAACTAGCTCTAACCCTAGCCGTAACTATAACCTTAGCCATAATTTAGCCCTATCCCTAACCCTAACCTTTATCCTAGCCCTAAGAATAACTCTAACTCCCAAAATGGCCCTATCATTCATTCTAATCCTCTCCCTTCCCATAAAACTAACCCTATGCCAAATCCTAGTCCTAACCCTTGCCCTATCCTTAGCCCTAGCACTAACCTTAGATAAAAACCTAACTCTTAATTTAACCCTAAACCGAAGCCTAAGCCTAATTCTAAGACTAGCCCTAACCCTAATACTAATCCTAAAATTGGCCCTAACCCTAACCCTAGCCCTAAAACTAAACTGAGCCAAAGTTCTAACCCTAACCCTTAACCTACACCAAACACTAAACCTACACCTAGTCCTAACCCCTTCCTTAATTCGAGTTTTAAGCCAAACCCTTTAGCTAACCCTGACCCTTACTCTGTCTATAACACTAACCCGTGATCTAAACATCACCCTAATCCTAACCATAAACTTAACACTAAACCTAGCACTAAAACACTAAAATTAGCCATAATCATGACCCTAGTACTTACATTAGCCATAATCCTAACCCTAGCACTAACTTACCCCAAACCTAGCCATAATCATAACCATGACCATAGCCCTGAACTGATTTCTAACTGTATCCATTACCATAACCATAACCATAACCAAAACCCTAATGCTAATTCGAGCCCTAAATTTAAACCTTAACCTATCCCAAACCCTAACTCAGAACTTGACCCTAATAATACCCCTAGCTCTAAACCTGACACTAACCCTAAACTTAACCCTTCAAATAGTCGTACTCATAATCCTAACCCTAAAACTATCATTAACTATAATTCTGGACCTGAAATTAGCCCTAGCACTAATCGTAGCCCTAACCCTAAAAAAAAGTACCCTAGCCCTCATCCTAGCCATAAACCTAGCCTTTATCATAATGCTAACAATAATCATAGTCCTAATCCTAATTATAATCTTCACCCTACCTCTAAACATAGCTAAAAAGCCATCCCTTACCCCAAATTTGGCCTAATTTAAACCTAAACTCTAAACCCTAACCCTAACCCTAACCCTAGGCTTAAATTAAACACTAAATCAAGCCCTAATTCTAGCCCTAAATGAGCCCTATCTCTAAACCTAAATCTAACCCTAGACCTAAGACTAACTCTCACCCTAGCCCTATCACTAGTTCTAACCCTATTCTTTACCATAACCCTAAACCTAGCCATAACACTTGCCCTATCTTTAGTTCTGTCCCTAGCTCGAGATCTAACTCTATATCCAAATTTAACCCTAACCCAATCACTAAGCCTAAGCCTAACACTAACACTAGCCCTAATCTAACCCTAGGACTTAAACAAAACCAAGTTTTAGCCTTAACCCTTAATCATAACTTAAACCAAACCCTAACACTACAACTAGACCTAACCCTAGCCCTAATTTGAGTCCTAACCCTAACCTTAACACCAACCCTGACCTTGACTCATATCCTAACACTCACCCTAGCTCTAAACACCACCCTCACCTTAAACTGAACCCTAAAAGTAACCCTAGCCCTAATTCAAGTCCTAACAATAACCCTAACACTCCACCTGACCTTGACTCCTATCCTAATATAAAACCTAGCTAATCATATCACCCTAACCTTAAACCTAACCCTAACACTAAATCTAACACATATCCTAACACTAAAACTAACACTAATGGCAACCCTAGTTCTTACATTAACCATTGCCCTAAACCTAGTCCTAACCCTAACACAGAACCTAACTCTAACCCTTGCCCTAAACCTAGGCCTAACCCAAAGCCTAATGCTAATTCTACCCTTTATTTAATCCTATCCTAACGCTAAACCTAGCCATAAGACTAACTCTAACTCTTGCCCTAGCCATAGTCCTAGTTCTAAACTTAGCCTTATTCCTAACCCTAGATCTAAGCCTAACTCTGAATCTAAACATAACTCTAAAATTTAACTTTAACAATAAGCTTAAACCAAACCCTAACACTACCCATATCCATAATGCTAATCATAAAACTGGCCCTATCCATAGCACTAGCCATAAACCAAAACCAAGCCATAGCCCTAATCCTAACCCTTAACCTAAATCAAATGCTAACCCTACAAATAGCCCTAAAACTAAGTCTAAAACTAACCCTGACTCTGACACTGACCGAAACACTAATCCTAGCTCTAAAATCACCCTTACATTAACAACATTAATAACACTACATCTAGACTTAACCTAATCCTAAAACTAGCCTTAATCAAAACCCTAGTTCATACATTAGTCATTGTCCTATCCATAGACCTAACCCTAACACAAATTCTACCCCTAATCGGAGCCCTAACCCTAGGTTTAACGCTAATACTAGCCCTAACTCTAACCCTAACACTAGCCCTATCTCTAACTCTAACCCCATTACTTACACTAAGCCAAAACCTAACCCAAAGGCTAATGTGAGTTCCAATTCTAATCCTTAGCCTAACTTAAACACTAACTATATTACTAGTCTTACCCTAGCCCTCATTCTACCTCTAAACCTAACCCTGACCCTCATTTGACCCTAAGAGTAACCCTAGGACTAAACCTGACCGTAAACCTAAACCAAATTATAACACTAGCCCTACTGGTAACCCTATACCTATACCTAAGCCTAACACAAGAACTAGACCCAAAGCTAAACCTAACTCTAGCCCTAGACTTAAACAAAAACCTAGCACTAGCCCTACAATAACTCTTAATATAAAACGAATACTTTCCCTACTCCTACACCTACACCTAGTGCTAATTCTGGCTCTAACACTAACCCTAACTGTATCCCAAAAACTGACCCTGATTCTAACACTGAACCTAGCTTTAAACCTGACACTCACCCAAAACCTAGACCTAAACTACACCTAGCCATAACCCTAACCCTAAAAATAGCCCTAATCATAACCCTATGTCTTACAGTACCCATAGCCCTAACCCTAGGCCTAAACTAGCACAGAATCTAGCCCTAATCCTTGGCCTGAACATAGCCCTAAGCATAACCCTAAATCTAACTCTACCCTAACCCTAACCCTAAGCATTGCTTTAGACCTAACCCTAGCTCAAAGACTAAACTTTACCCTTAACATAACCCAAGTCCCATCCCAAACCCTAACCTAACACTAGACCTAATCCTAACCTTAACCATAGACCTAACCATAGCTCTAATTATTTCCACTACCCTAACCCTAACCCTAATACTAACCATAACCCTAGCCCTAATCCTAGTTCTAATTCTATCCATTACCCTAACTATAATCCTAACCATAATATTAAGCCTAGGCTTAACCCTAAGCCTATCACAATCCCTAAACCTGTCCATTGCCCTAAAACTAACCTGAACCCTAAACCTAAGCCTATTCATTATCCTAACCCTAACACTAACACTAATGCTAATTTGGATCATAAACCTAAACCTTAACCTAAACCAAACAATAAGCTGTACACTGACCCTAATAATACACATAGCACTAAACTGGACCCTTACTCTAAATCTAACCCTTAAATTAGACCTAACCATAAACATAACTCAAAATATATTCCTATCTGTAACCCTAGACCTGACATTAGCCCTAGCCCTAATCGTAGCCCTAACCCTAACATGAACACTAGCTCTCATCCTATAACAAAACCTAGCCTTAATCATAACCCTAACCCTAATTCTAACATATTCCCTATCCCTAAACCTAGTTATAACCCCATTGCTTACCTTAAACCTAACCCAAACCCTAACCCTAACACTAACTCTAGCCCTAACCTTAACTCTAGGACTAACCCCAACAATAACACTCCCACGAATTCTAAACCTAATCCTAATCCTAGCTTCAAGACTACTCCGCCCTAGCCCTAGCCCTAATTCTAACCCTATCACTTACTGTAACCTTATTCCTAGCCATAGTCTAGAATAACACTAGCCTTGACCCTAAACATTGCCCTAACCCTAGACCTAAACCTAACACTAAATCTAACCCTAATTCTACACCTAAACCTCACCCTAACACTAGTCCTTACCCTAACGCTAATCCTAAAACTAGCCCTAATCAAAGGGTTAGCCCTAAAACAAAACTGAACAATAACTCTAACCCTAAACTTTTACCTAAACCAAAGCCTAACTTTGCCTCTAGCCCTAAGACTAGCCCTAATTCTAGTCATAATCTTAACCCTAAAACTACTTTTGAACCTGTCTCTGACATTAACACTAACCCTACCTCTAAACATCACCCTAAACTTAAACATTACTCTAACACACGACCTAGTCCTGACCCTAATTCTAAAATTAGTTCTAATCAAACCCCTAGATAATCTTAAAACTAATGCTAACCAAAACCTAGCCCAAATCTGAGACCTAACCCTAGCTTTCACCCAAACCCTAACCCTAACACTAGCCCTAAACCTAACCCGAACCCTAGCTCTAATTTAGCTCTAACCTTATCTTTACCCTAGCCAAACCCAAACCCTAAAGCTAACCCTAGTCCTAAAACTAAACCTCAGTCTAACCCAAAATTTAACCCTATTACTAGTCCTAAACCTAGCACTCATTCTTGTTATAACCATAACCCAAATTCTAACCCTATCCCTGACCCTTATTCTGACCCTCAATCTAAACCAAACCCTAACACTAGCCCTACCCATAACCACATATCTAAACGTAACCCTAATACTAGACCTAGATTAAATCTAATCCTCAATAAAGACATATCTTTAGCAAAGACCAAAACAAAAACATAGCCATAGCTCTAATGATAACCCTTAACCTAAGCCAAACACCAACCTTGCCTCTAGACCTAACTAATCCTAATTCTGGCTCTTGCCCTAACCCTAACCCTTATCCAAGACAGACCCAGACACTAACACTAATCCTAGCTATAAAACTGACGCTAACCAAAACCTAAACCTACCATTAGGTCTAGCCATACTGGTAAGCATAATCCTTACTTTACCATAGCACGAAAACTAGCTCTAAACATAACAAAAAACCTAGCCCTAATCCTAGGCCTAAATCTAGCCCAGAGTGTAACCCTAATCCTAACCTAAACCTATTCCTTATCCTAAGCCAAACCCTCATGCTAACCTTAAAACTCGCCTTAATCTTAACCCTAGGTAAAACCCAAAATCAAACACTAAACATAACCCTAGCCCTATCCATAAACCTAAACCTAATCCTAGCCCTAATCATAATGTTAACACTAGCCCTAATACTATTCTACAATTATCCATTACCCTAAACCGAACCTTAACCCTAATGATAAACCTAGCTCTAATCCTAATTGTAAACCTAATACTACACATAACCCTAAACCTAACCCTCATTGTAGACTTAACCCTAGATAAAAAGCTAACCTTTACTCTGACAATAACCCTAGCCCAAACCCTAACACTAACCATAAACCTAAAATTACCCCAACCCTAACCTGAAATCTAACCCTATCCATTACCCTAACTCTAATGATAATCTTAGCCCTAACCCTAACACTAACCCTAAACATAAAACTATGCCTAATCCTAACCTGATATCTAACCCTATCCATTAACCTAACTCTAAAGATAACCTTAGCCCTAACCCTAACACTAACCCTAACCTTAACCATAAATCTAACCCTAGACATAATCCTAAACCTAACACTCACCCTAGCTCTAACCCTACCTCAAAACATATCCTGTACCCGAAACCTAAACATAGCCCTAGCCCTAACCCTAACACTAACTCTAGCCCTATTTCTATCCAAAACCCTAGGCCTAACTCTAGCTCTAATGCTATTCATTACCCTAAATATAATCCTAATCCAAATGCAAACCCTAGGCCTAACCCTAACCCTATCACTAAACCTAACCCTACCAATTACCCTATCTTAACCTAAATTTTAAACCTAAACCTATCCATTAACCTAAGGCTAATTTTAACCCTAATGCTAATTTGAGGTGTAATCCTAATTATTAACCTAACACAAAACTGAATCCTGACCCTGACCCAAAAAATACACCTTACCCTTAACCTGGCCCTTACCCTAAACCTAATATTAGACCTAGCCATGAATCTAACCATATAACTATCCATAGCTGTAACCCTAAATCTGACATTATCACTATCTCTAAAACTTGCCCTAACCCTAACACAAAACCTAGCCCTCATCCAAACCACAAATCATGCTTCAATCCTAACACAAATATAACCATAGGCTTATCCCTAACCCTTTTGCTAACTCTAACCCTATCAATTACCCTACACCTAACATGAACCCTAAACCTAAACCTATCATTACCCTAACCAAAACCTAATGCTAATTCAAGTCTAAACCTAAACCCTAACATAAATCAAACCTGAAACCTAATTCTAACTGTAATAATACCCCTAGCTCTAAACCTCACCCTTACCCTAAACCTAACCCTTACACTAGACCTAGCTATAAATCTAACCCTCAGTCTATCCCTAATGTAAGCCTAGACCTGATACTAGCCCAAGCCCTAATTCTTGCCATAACCATAAAACAAACACGAGCCCACATCCTAGCCCTAAACCTAGCCTTATTATTAAACCAAACCATAACCCTAGCCCTAACCAAAATTCTAACCTTCAACCTAACTCTAAAACTAGCTCTAACCCCATCCCTTCCTCTAAACCTAAACCTATCCCCATACCTAAACCTATGTCTAACACTAATACAAATGCTAGACGTAATCCTAGCCCTAATTTACCCCTAAACCCAACCTAACCCTAGCCCTAAGACTAACTCTAACTCACCCTAGTCATATTTCTAGTGCTAACACTATCCCTTACCATATTCCTATCACTTGCCTTTACATTAGCCCTAACCCTAGCTCTAGCCCTAATCTTATATCTAAGCCTAACTCTAAATCAAACCCTAACCCTAAGCTAAACCTCTCACTAAAACAAGCTGAAATAATAATGCTAATCCTAAAACTATACTTAACCTAGCACTAGCCCTAATCAACAACCAAGCCATAGCGCTAATCATAACCTTTAACATAAACCAAACCCTAAACCTACACCTACCCCTAAACCTAACACTAATTTGAGTCCTATACCTAACCCTAGAACAAACCCTGACCCTGACTCAGACCCTAACACTAACCCTGGCTCTGAACTTCACTCAAAACCTATACCTAAACCTAACCCTATACCTAGCCCTAACCCTAACCCTAAAACATGTTCTACTTGTAACCTTAGATCTTACATTAGCTGAAGCCCAAAATCTAGCCCTAATCTAACCCAAAACCTACCCCTAATCGGAGCCCTAACACTAACTTTAACTCTAACCAAAAACCTAATTCTAGTTCTAACACTTACCCTAATCCTAACCATAAAACTAACCCTTGCCATTACCCAAAACCTAACCCTAACCCTAGCCTTAATCCTAACAATAAACCTAGCCCTAACCACAGCTGTAACCCTATCCATTACCCTAATCCTAATCCTAACCCTAGGATAACATTGAACTTATTCCTAACCCTAAACCTGTACATTACCATAAAACTAACCTGAACCCTAAACCTACACATATCCATAAATTTAACCTTAACCCTAAAACTATCTCTAACCATAACCTAGACCTGACATTAGCCCTAGCACTAATGAAGCCCTAATACTAGGACAAATTCTAGCCCGAATCCTAGCGCTAAACTTAGCCTTAATCCTAAACCTAACCCTAACTAACCATGGAACTAAACTTAATTTTAACCCTTGCCCTAGTTCTAAAGCTAGCCATAACATCATTTCTGTCCATAAGCATAAACATAAGCCTAGCCATAAACCTAGGGTCAGCCTTAATACTAACCTTAGCTCTAATCCTAGCCCTAATTAAGAGATAATTCTAACCCTATATCTAAACCTAACACTAAGACTAACTCTAACTCTCACCCTAGCACTAGCCCTAGTTCTTACACTATCCCTTATGATAATTCAAACCCTAGACCTAATCTTAGACCTAACCTTCACTGTAGTCCTAAACCTAGATCTAACCCTATCTCTAAATATAACCCTAAACCTATGCCTAAACCACACCCTAACACTAGCTCTAACCCTAATGCTAATTTGAAAATTAGCCCTAACCCTAGCCCTAGCCCTCAAGCAAAACAGAGTCATAGCAGTGACTCTAAAATTTTAACCTTAACCAAAACCTAACCCTACACCTAGTCCTAACCCTAGACCTAATATTAAGACCTAACCCTCACTCTAGAACTAATACTAACACTGACTAGGACCTTAAAACTAACCCTAGTTCTACACATCACCCTATCCCTAAACCTAATCCTAACACTAGACCTCACCCTAGACCTAACCCTAAAACTAGCCCTAATCGTAATGCCAGTTCTTAAATTAGCCATAGCCCTAAACCTAACACAAAACCTAAACCTAATTAAAGCTTAAACCTAACTTTAAACCTAACCCTAACCCTGGCCCTAACCCTAGCCTTATCCGTAGTCCTAATCCTAGTTCTAACCCTATGTCTTACACTTAGTCAAACCCTTACCCTATAGATAACCTAGTCCTAACCCTAATTCTATGACTACCCCAAACCTTAACTCCATTCCTAGTACTAACCTTAGCCCTCATTCTAGCTCTAAACTCAACAAAAACACTAACCCTGACCCTTATTCTGACCCTAACACTAAACCTAGGTTTAAACCTGACCCTAAATTTTATCCAAAACATAAAACTAGCCTTACCAGTAACCCTAAACCTAAACCTAACACTAACACTAGCAATAGACCTAAATGTAATCCTAAATGTAGCCATAACCCTAGCCTTAGCCCTAACAATATTCCTTAACCAAAACAAACACTCACTCTATCCATAGACCTACCCTAGTCCTCATTCTGGACTAACACTAAATCTAAACCTAACCTGAACTCTGACACTTACCCTAACAAAAACCCTAATTCTAAACATTATCCTAACACAAAAACTAACCCTAACACTAGACGAACTCTAAATCTAGCCATAAACATAACTGTAGTGCTTACATTACCCATATACCTAACACAAACCCTAAACCTCACACAAAACCTACCCATAATTACAGCCTAAACCTAACCCTAAGCATAACCCTAACCCTAAAACTAGCCCTAACCCTAAACCTAACCCTAACCCTTGTTCTAGCCCTAACTCTAGCTCGAAACTAAACCTTACCCTAAATATAACCCTAGCCAAAACTCTAAACCTCACTAACTCTAGACCTAATCCTAACTGTAAACATAGCCAAAAGCCTAGCTCTAACTCTATCCATTACACTAACCATAACCGTAAAACTAATGCTAACTCTAGCCCTAAACCTAACCCTAAACCTACCCTAGCCCTGACCTTAACCCTAACCCTCACCTTAGCCCTAAACCTAGCTCAATCCCTAACCATTACACTTAACCTAACCCTAACACTAACCCAAGGTCTAACCATGGCTCTAATCCCAGCCCTAATCCTAACCTTAACCCTAGCCCAAACCCTAGCTCGAACCCTACACATTACCCTAACCCTAAACTTAACCCTAATGATAACACTAGACCTAAAGGTAAATGTACCCTAACCCCAAACTGAAACCTAATCCTAGAGCTAATAGTGAACCTAAACCCTAACACTAAATCTAAGTTACCTCAAATCCTAAACCTAATTCTAAACCTAAACCTAAAGCTAACATAAACATAAACCTATCTTTAACCTGACATCTAAACAAATTACCCTTATCCTAATGATAACCCTCACCCTAACTGTAACAATAACCCTGACCATAAACCTAGACCAAACTCTAAATAAACCTTAGCCATAGCAAAAATCCTAGCTCAAACCCTAAACCTAATCCTAACTGTAACCCTCCCCCTAACCCTGACCCTAACCCTAATTCTAGCCCTATTTTAACCATAACCGTAGCCCTACCCTAGGTCTAAGCTTATAAATTACCCTAATGATAACCATAACCCTAATGCTAACCCTAAGACTAATCCTCAAACTAAAACTATCTTAAACCTAACCTGAACCCTAAACCTAACACTATCCATTACCTTAACCTTAATTCTAACCTTAATGCTAATTTGAGGCTTAAACCTAAACTTTAACCTAACCAAAACCCAAAGCCTGACTCTGAACCTAATAATACCCCAGCTCTTATTCTGAACCTTTCCCTAAACTTAACACTTTAATTTGACCCAGCCATAAACGTAACCCTAAAAATATCACTTAATATAAATCTTGACCTGACATTAGTTCTAGCCCTAAATCTTGACCTATGCCTAACACAAAACCTAGCCCAATCCTTGAATCTAGCCTTATCCTAAACCTAACCATAACCCTAGCCCCAACCCTAAAGCTAATCATAAAACTAGCTCTAACCCTAACCATAACACTAAAACAAAATCGAGAAACAGGCCTAACACTAACCTTAACTTAAAACAAATGCAAGCACTACACCTAGATCTAACCCTAGCCCTAATTCGAGTCCTAATCATAACCTTAAAAATAACTCTGAACCTGAATTATATTCTAACACTCATCCTAGCTCTAAACACCACCCTAAATATAAACTGAACCTTAACAGTAACCCTATCCCTAATTTGAGTTCTAACCCTAACCTTAAAAATAACCCTGACTTGACTGATATCCTAACACTAAGCCTAGCTATAAATATCACCCGAATCTTTAACCTAAACCTAACATTAGACCTATCCCTACCTCTAACCCTAATTGTAACCCTAGTTCTTATATTAGCCATTGCCCTAACCCTAGCCTTAAACCTCACACAAAAACAGGTCCTAATCTGAGCCCTAAACCTAGCTTTAACCCTAACCATGATCCTAACCCTAGCCCTAACACTATACCTTACCCTGAGCAAAACCTTAAACCTAATGGTAAACATAGACCTATCCTTAATCCTTAGGCTAACCAAATCATAACCATATTAATAGCCCTAACCCTAGATCTCATTCTAGCTCTAATGTTATCCCAAACCCTAACCCCAACGCTGACCCTTATTCTGAACATAACATATACCCTAGGGCTAAACCTGACCCTAACCCTAAACCAAACCCTAACACTAGCCCTACTTGTAAACTTATGCCTAAACCTAACCCTACCACTATCTATAGACCTAAACCCAATCCCAAATCTAGCCTGAACTCTAGCTCTAGACCTAAACAAAATCCTAGCCCTAGCCCTAATAAAAACCTTTACCTCACCTAAACACTAACTCAAACCCTAGACTTAAACCTAGTCCTAATTCTGGCTGTAACCCTAACTTTACCTCTAACCCAAACACTGACCCTGCATTTAACACTAAACCTACCTCCAAACCTAAAACTAACCAACACCTAAACCTAATTCTAGACCCAGCCATAACCCTAACCCTAAAAATAGCCCTAATCATAACCCTAGATCTTACATTACCCATTGGCCTAACCCTAGGCCTAAACCTAACACTAAACATGGAGCTAAGTTTAGGCCTAAACCTAGCCTTAAGTATAACACTAAACCTAACACTAGCCCTACAGATAACCCTAGACCTCACGTTAGTCCTAAGATAGTCAAAGCCTAACTTTTACCCTAAACATAAACCTAGACCAATCCCTACCTCTCACTCTAAACCTAGCCCAAATCCTAAACTTAACCTAGCCCCAAACCTAGATTTAACCTACCCATTACCCTAACCCTAAACCTAAACTTATTGACAATCCTGGCCAGAACACTTATGTTAATCCTAACCCTAACTGGAAAACTAACAAGAGACATAACCCTAAAATTAACATTCAACATAGCCCTAACTCTAGATCAAACCATAAACCTAACCATAAACCTAAACATAACCATAGCTCTAATCCTAAAACTATCACTAATTCTAAATCTAAACCAAATCTAAACCCTAACTAACCCTATCCGTTACCTTAACCCTAACCCTAATGTTAATGATAACCCTAGCCCTAACTCTAACCCTAATATTAAACCTACCATTATCTTATCCCTAGACCTAACCCTAAACCCTGCCATAACCCTAGCTCAAAAACTAAACTTTATGCTAAACATAACACTAACCCTAACCCTAACTCTAAATTTAACACTAAATCTAACACTAACTCAAGGCATATTCCTAACCATAACTCTAGTTCTAATCTAACCTCTACCATAAAAATTACCCTAACCATAACCCCTACCCTAATGCTAACCCTAATTCTAAACTAACCCTATCACTAACGCTAACCGTATCAATTACCATAAACCAAACATGAACCTTAAAACAAACCCTAACTATACCCTAACCCTAACCTTAATGCTAATTTGAGCCATAAACCTAAATCCTTACCTAAGCCAAATACCTTTCCTAATAATTCCCCGAGCTCTAAACCTGACACTTACCCGAAACCTAACCCTTCACTAGTCGTAGCCATAAGCCTAACCCTAAAACTATCTTTAACCATAACCTGAGACCTGATATTAGCCCTAGCACTAATCGTAGCCCTGAATATAAAATAAACACTAGCCCTCATCCTAGCCCTAAACCTTGCCTTAATCATAACCCTAACCTCAACCCGAACCCTAACTGTAACTCTAACCCTCACCATACATCTAAACCTAGCTATAACGCCATTCTTTATCCTAAACTTAAACCTAACCCTATTCTTATCGCTAGGCCTAAGCTGAACACTAACCCTAGCCCTAATCCTAGCACTAATTACCCCTATGCAATTCCCTAAATCTAATTTTAGCCCTATAACTAAATCTAAATCTCACACTAGCCCTATCCCTAGATCTAACCCTATCCCTTAACATAACTCTAACTCTGGCCCTAACCCTAGCCCTATCATTAACTCTAGCCTAATCATAGATCTAAACCCAACTATAAATATAACCTTAACCCTAAATCTAAGCCTAAAACTAACACTAGCCCTAACCCTAATACTAATTGTAAAACTAGCCCTAACTCTAATCCTAGACTAAAACAAAACCAAGCAATAGACCTAACCCTAAACCTTAACTTAAACCAAACCTGAAACTACTATAAGAACTAATCCTAGCCCTAATTGAGTCCTAACCATAACCAAAAAACGAACACTGACCCTGATTCATATCCTAACACTCACCCTAGCTCTAAAAATTATGTTAATATAACCAAACCCTAACAGTAAACCTAGCCCTAATTCGAGTCTTAATTCAAACCCTAAAGCTAACCCTGACCCCGACTCTTATTCTAAAAATAACTCTAGCTCTAAATATCACCCTAACCATAAATCTAACACTAACACTAGAACTATCCCTAACCCTGACTCTAAAGCTAACACAAATTGTAACCCTGGTTCTTACTTTAGCTGTTGCCCTAACCCTAGCCCTAACACTAACACAAAAACTACCCCTAATTGGAGCCCTAAACCTAGCTTTAACACTAAACCTAACCCTACTCCTACCCCTAACACTAGGTTTAACCCTATCCCTAAACCTAAGAAAAACGCTAACACTAATGGTAACACTAGACCTATCCCTAATCCTCAGGGTAATGAAAACTCTCGCCATATTAATAGTCTTAACCCTAGCCCTCATTCTAGCTCGAAACTTATCCCAAACCTTAAAAATAACCCTGACCCTTATTCTGACCATAACACTAACCTAGGTCTAAACATGACTCTAATGCTACACCAAACCATAACACTAGCCCTACCAGTAAACTTATACCTAAACCAGACCCTATCCCTAGCTCTAGGCCTAAACCTAATCCTAAAACTAGCCTTAATTCTAGCTCTAGACCTACACAAAAACCTAGTCTTAGCCCTAACAATAACCCTTAACTTAACACAATGACTAACCCTGCCCTAGACATAAACCTAGTCCCAATTCTGGCTTTAACCTGAATTTTAACTCTAAACTGAACACTGACCCTGCCTTTAACACTAAATCTATCTCTAAACCTTACCCTAACCAAAAAACCTAAACCAAACACTACACATAGCCATAACCCTAATGCTACAACTAGCCCTAATCATAATCCTAGCTCTTACATTAACCATAATTCTAACTCTATGCTTTAAACTAACACAAAACCTAGAGTGAATTCTAGGTCTAAACCTAGCCCTAAGCAAAACCCCAACCCTAACCCTTGCCCTAACCCTAAACTTAACCCTAGCCCTAAACCTAGCTCAAAACATACACCTTACCTAATCCTATACCTAACATTATTTATAACCCTAGCCTTAACACAAAACAAAACCCTAACCCTAACCAGAAAACTAACAAAGGCCCTAACCCTAGCTCAAAACCTAAGCCAAACCATAAATCTAAACATAACTGTAGCCTTAACATTAATCTTAAAACTAAATCTAACCATAAACCTAAATGTAAAACTTACATCTAACCATATCAATTACCCTAAACCTTATCCTAAACCTAATGTTAACCCTAGCCCTAAACTTAACTCTAACCCTAAAACTATCATAATCCTGTCCCTAGACCTAAGGCTGACCTAATCCTTGATATAGCCCTAGCACTAACACTAGCTCAAACCCTAGCCATTACCCTAAACATAAACCTATCCCAAACCCTAATCCCAATCCTAGCCCTAATCCTAACTATAAACATAGACCAAACTCACCTCTAACTCTAGCCATTACCCTAATCGTAACACTAAACCTAATGCTAATCCTAGCCCTAACCATAACCCTAACCCTTAATCTATCCCTAGTCCTGATTCTAACCTGAAGCCTCAACCTAGCCCTAACACTCAATCTCTGAACCTTACCCTTAACCTAACCATAAGAAAATGATAAGCCTAATCCTAAACCTAACCCTGGCCCTAGCCCTAATCCTAAACTTAAAACTAGAATTAGCCTTAGCTCTAAAGCCATCAATTACCCTGAACCTACCCATAAACATCACGATAACATTAACCCTAACCCTAAACCTACTCTAACCCTAACTGTAAACCTAACTCTACACCTAACAATAAACCGAAACCTTGCCTCAAACCCTAACAATTATGCTAAACTTAACACTAACCCTAACACTAAATCTAAACCTAACCCTAACCCCCCTAACTTAACATCTAAACCTGTCCATACCCTTAACCCTAATGGTAACCCTAATCCTAATCCGAGACCTAATCCTAAACCTAACCCTATCCTTAGCACTAACCCTAGCTCAAACCCTAACCCATATTCTAAAACTAACCCTAGCCTTAACCCTAACCCTAAATATAGCCATAATCCTAAACATAACCCTAGCCCTAACCCTAGCTCTAACCCTATCCATTACCCTAATGATAACCATAAACCTAATGCTAACCCTAGGCCGAACACTAACCCTATACATTACCCTAAACCTAATCTGAGCCCTAAACCTAAACTGAAGCCTAAACCTAACCTTATCCATTATCCTAACTCTAACTCAAACCTAATGCTAATTTGAGCCATAACACTAAACCTCAACCTAACACAAACCCAAAACCCGACTCTATTATAATACCCTAGCTCTCAACTTGAACCTCACCATAAACCTAACTCTGACACTAAACCTAGACATAAATCTTACAAAAAAAAAAAAAAAAAAAAAACTATTCCTAACCATAACCCTAGACCTGATATTAGCCCTAGCCCCAATTCTTGCCATAAACCTAACACAAATGCTAGCCCTCAACCTAGACCTATAACTAGTCTTGATCCTAACCCAAAACCTAACTCTAGCCATATCCCTAATTTTATCCCTCATCCTAGTTCTGAACCTTGCTATAACCCCATCCCTTCGCCCAAAAATAACCCTAACTCTAACTCTAGACTTAACACTTACACAAATCCTAGACCTGATCCTAGCATTAATTTGGCCCTAACACTACCACTAGCATTAAGACTAATTCTAACTCTGACCCTAGCCCTATTCCTAGATCTAATCCTATTCCTTACCATAACCATAACACTTGCGCTAACTTTGCCCCAACACTAGCCCTAGCCCTAACCCTAGAACTAACCATAACTTTAAGTTCAAATTTAACCCTAAGCCTAAATCTCACACTAACACTAGCCCTAAAACTAACACTAAACCTAAAACTAGCCCTAATCTAGTTCAAGTCCTAAAACAAAACCAAGCAATAGAACTAAACCTAATGCTTAACCTAAACCAAAACCTTACACTACACCTAGTCCTAACATCAGCCCTAATTCCAGTCCTAACCTAACCCAAAAACTAACCTTGAGCCTGACTCTCATCTTACTCTAAACCTAGCTCAAACATCACCAAAATGTAATCCTAACCCTAAAACTAGAACTAGACATAACAGTAACCCTACAAGTAGCCCTAATCATAACTCTAGTTCTTACATTAGCCTTAGCCCTAATCCTAGCCCTAACCTAACCCAAAACCTAGCCCTAAACTGAGCCCTCCACCTGGTTTTAACCCTAACCCTAAACTTACCCTAATCATTACTCTAAACCTAACCCTAAACCTAAAACTGGCCCTAACCTTAAACCTAACCCTAGACTTAATCCTAGCCCTAACTCTAGCTCTAATGCTATCCATTACCCTAAACATAACCCTAATCCTAGTGCTAAACATAGCCCTAAACTTAACCCTAATCCTAAACCTAGACCTGACACTAACCCTAACATCACGATAACCCTAACCATAGCTCAAACCCTAACACTTACCCTAAACCTATCCATAACGCTAACCCTAGACCTAACCCTAACCCTAAAATTAGCCCTTATCCTAACTATAAACCTAGCCCTAACCTATCCATTACCCTAAACATAAGCCTAACACAAACATAGCTCTAAATATAATTCTAACCCTACCCATTACCCTAACCCTTACTATAAACGTAATGATAACACTACCTTAACCCTAAAGCTATTCTAACCCTAACTGTAAACTTAACCCTTGTCCTAACTCTAAACCTACACTAACCCTAAATGTAAACCTAACCCTAGAACCAACCGTAAAACTAACCCTTGCCGTAGTCCTAATCCTAGCTCAAATCCTAACAGTTACGCTAAACCTAACACTAACACTAGTCCTAAACATAAATCTAATGCTATCCATTTAGGCTTAACCCTAAACCTATAGCTAACACTAACCTTATTCTTACCTAAAACCAACCTGAACATTAAACCTAACCCTATTAATTACTCAAACCCTAACCCTAACCCTATTGCTAATTCGAGGCCTAAAACTAATCCAAAACTTAACTCAAACTCTGAACAAGACACTGACTCTAATAACATACCTAGCTCTAAACCTGATTCTTACCTGAAACATAACCTTTAAACTAGACCTAGCAATAAAACTAACACTAAAAGTATCCCTAACCGTATCCTTTAACCTAATATTAGAACTCTACCTAATTCTTGCCTTAAACCTAACACAAAGCAGAGCCCTTATCCTAGCCTTAAACCTAGCTTTAACCCTAACCTGAACCCTAACCCTAGCCCAAACCCTAATTTCAACCCTCGCCCTATTTCTTAACCTAGGTATAACCACATCCTTTCCCCTATCACTATCCCTAACACTAACACTATCTCTAACACTAAACCTAGCCCTAACTCTACACATAATCCTAACACTAACCATAGCTCTAATCCTAGCCCTAATTTATTGCTAACTGTACCCTAACTCTAACCTTAGCCTAAGACTAACCCTAACTGTAGCCCAAGACCTATTTCTAGTACCAACCTTATCTATTGCCTAACCCTAACACTAGCCCTAACCTTAGCCCTAAAACTAGCCATAGTCCTAAACCTAGAACTAACCCTAACTCTAAATCTACCCTAATTATAAACCTAAACCTCACCCTAACACTTGCCGTAAACATAATTCTAATTAGAAAACTAGCCCTAATCCTAGCCATAGCCCACAAACAAAACTAAGCTATAGCCCTAATCCTAAACCTTAACCTAAACCAAATCCTAATGCTACACCTAGTCCTAACCCTATCCCTACAACTAATACTGACCCTGACACTGACCCTAAAACTAACCCTACCTCTAAACATCACCCTAACCCTAAACATAAACCAAACACTAGACCTAGCCCTAATACTAACCCTAAACTCTCTCTAACTGTAAAGCTAGTTCTTATATGAGCCAGAGCCCTAACCCTAACACAAACCTTAGTGCTAGTCTGATCCTCAATTCTATCTTTAACATTAACCCTAACCCTAACATTGATCCAAACCCTAGGTCTAAATATATTTCTTACCCTAAGCCAAACTCTCATCCTAATGCTACCCTAGTTCTAACCCTAACACTTAGCTTACCCCAAGCCCTAACTCAATTACTAGTCCTAACCCTATCCCTAACACTAACAATAGATCAAAGCCTGACCTTACTACTAAACATAACACTAGCCCTACCAGTAAACCTATACCTAAAACTAACCATAAAACTAGCACTAGACCCAAACTTAGTCCTAAATATAGCCATAACTCTAGCCCTAGTCCTAAAAAAAAACTAGCCCTAGCCATAAAATAACCATTAACCTAAAGCAAAGACTAACCCTAGCCCTAGATTAAACCTAGTTCTAATTCTGACCCTAACCAAAACCCAATGCTAGCCCGAACAATGATGCTTACACTAACACAAACCCTAGTTCTAAACCTTATCCTAACCAAAAACTTAAACCTAACTCTAGACATATGTATAACACTAACACAAAAAACTAGCCATAACCATAACAATAGGTCTTACATTATCCATAGCCATAACACTAGCCATAAACCTCACACAAAACCTAGCCCTAATACAAGCCCTAAACTTAGACCTAAGCATAGCCTTAACCCTAACCCTAGCACAAACCCTAAGCCTAATGCTTGCCCTAGATCAAACCCTAGCTCAAACTCTAACCCTTACTCTAAACATAACCATAGCTCTAACCCTAAATCTAACCCTATCCGTCATCCTAACTGAAACCATAGCCCAAATTCTAGCTCTAACTTTATCCATTACCTTAGACATAACCATAAACCTAATGCTAAACCTAGCCCTAACCCTGACCCTAACCCTAACTGTAGCCCTGACTCTAACCATAAACCTCAACCTAGCCCTAACCCTAACTCAAACCCTAACACTTACACTAAAACTAACCCTAACACTAGCCCAAGTTGGAACCCAAACCCTAGTCCTAATCCTGACCTTAACCTAAGCCCTAACACTAGCACTAAACATACTTATTACTCTACATATAAGCCTAAGCCAAATATTTACTCTAGGCCTAACCCGAATCCTATGCCTAATACTCACCCTATATATTACTCTAAACGTAACCTAAACTGTAAACTTAATTTTATCCATTACTCTAACCCTAACCCTAACCCTAATGCTAATATGAGCCCTAACCTTAAACCTTAAACCAAACCAATCCTTAACCCATACTCTGACCGTAATAATAACCTAGCTCTATACCTGACCCCTATGCTAAACCTAATCCTTACACCAGACCTAGCCATAAACATATCCGTAACTCTATACCTAACCATAACCTAGACCTGATATTAGCCCTAGCCCTTAATCTAGCCCTAACCCTAACACAAACCCTAGACCTAATCCTAGCCCTAAACCCTAGACTTCATCCTAAACAAAACCCTCACCTAGCCCTATCCCTAAATATAAACCTTGTCCTAGCACTGAACCTAGCTATATAACCCCAACCCTTCCCCTATAACTAACCCTAACATTAGCCCTAACCATATGCCTAACCCTAACACTAATCATAGTGCTAAACCTAGCCCTATTTGAACCCTAACCTTAACCCTACCCCTAACCCTAGCCATTGTTCTAACCCTAAATCTTAAACTAAACCAAACCCTAACCAATAACTAGCCATAACCAAGCTCTAATTCGAGTCTAGGCCTAAAACTAACCCTCACTCTGACTCATATCCAAACATAAAGCCTAGCTCTAAATATCACCCTAACCCTAAAACTAATGCTAACACTAGACCTAGCCGTAACCCTAACCCTAAAACTAATCCTAATCATAATCATAGTTCTTACATTGGCCTTAGCCAAAACCTAACATTAACTCTAACACAAAAATAGCACTAATCCATGCCCTAAGACTAGATTTAACCCTAACCCTAACCCTAATATTAGCCCTAAACCTAACCCTAATCCTAGCCCTAACCCTAGCTCCAATCCTATCCATTACCCCCAAAAAACCCTATTCATAAGGCTAACTCTAGTACCAATCCTAATCCTTAGCCAATCCCAAACAATAACCCTATTACTAGTCCTAACACTAGCCAAATTCTAGATCTAACCCTAACCTAAAACCTCACCTTAACCTTCACCCTTATCTGACACTAACACTAATTATAGGTCTAAATTTGACCCTAAAATGAAACCGAAACCAGAAACTAGCCCTACCAGTAAACTTATAGCTAATCCTAAACCTAACATTACCCACATACCTAAACTTAATCCTAAATCTAGCTATTACTCTAGCCCTTGACCTAAACAAATACACAGTCCTAGCCCTAACAATAACCCTTAACCTAAACCAAACACTAGACCTACCACTAGACCTAACCCTAGTCCTATTCTGGCTTTCACCCTAACCCTAACTGTAACCTGAACACTGGCCCTGACACTACCTTTAAACCTAGCTATAAACCCGACAATAACCCAAACCTAAACGTAACACTAGACCTAGGGTTAAGGCTAACCCTAAAACTAGCTCTAATCACAACCCTAGATCTTACATTACACATAGCACTAACCCTAGGCCTAAATCTAACACAAAACTTAAATAACTTTAACGCCAATCAAGGCCTAAACCTACCCTAACATATCCCTCACCCTAACCTTAACCCCAGTCCTAACCCTAACCCTAACCCTCACCTTAGTCCTAACCCTAGCTCAAAGACTAACCCTTAGCCCAAACATGACCCTAGCACTATTCCTAAACATAACCCTAACCATAGCCCTAATCTTAACTTTAACCTTAAACCTGAAACTAGCTCTAACCCTAGGCATTAGCCTAAATCTAACCCTAACCCTAATAATCACTCTATCCCTAACCCTAACTGAAACCCCAACCCAATCCATAAACCGATTCCTAGACCTATCCCTAAACCTACAACTTGCCATAGCCTTAAGCCTAACTCAAAACCTAAATTTTACCTTGAAACCAACAGTAAACCTAGCAATAAAACTAAACTTAAATTGAAACCTAACCTTAACCATAAAGCTAACCTTATATCTAACCCAATATATTACCCTAAACCTAATGCTAACCCTAATGAAAACTTTAGCCATAATCCTAAACCTAACACTGACTATAACACTAAGCCTAACCTTCGTCCTAGACCTAACCCTAGCACAAAACGTAACCTTTACCCTAAATCAAACCCTAACCCTACCCTAAGCTAGGGTTACTAGCCCTAACTCAAAACCTAACCTAATTCTAGCCCTAATCATAACCTAACCCTAGCCCTAACCATAGCTCAAACACGATATATTATCCTTATGATAACCCTAATCCTAATGTTAACCCTAGGCATAACCCTAACCCTTTTGCTAACCCTAAAGCTCTCCATTGCCCTAAAACTTCCCTGAAACCTAAAAATAACACAATCAATTGCCCTAACCCTAACCCTAACCCTAATGCTCATTTTAGCACTATCCCTAAACCTTAACCTAAAACAAACCCTAAACCTGATCCTGACCCTAAAAATACACCTAGCTCTAAACCTGACCCTTACCATAAAAATAAAACTTATACTAGACCTAGACACAAACCTAACCCTAAATCTACCCCAAACTGTAACACTAGGCTGACATAAACCCTAGCCCTAATTCTAGACCTAACCTACAAGTAAACCTGTGCATCATCCTAGCCCTAAACTTAGTCTTAATCATAACCCTAAACCTAACCCTAGTCTTAAACCAAATTCTAAACCTCACCCTAACTCTAAACCTAGCTATAACAACACACTGTACCCTAAAATTAACTATAACACTAGCCCTAACCCTAGGCATAAGCTGATCACAACCCCTAGCCTTAATCCTAGCCCTATCTTAGCCCTATTCCTAAAACTAACCAAAACCCTAGGCCTAAGATTAACTCTAACTCTCACCCTAGTCCTAGCCCTAGATCTAACCCTATCTGTTAGAGTAACCATAACCCCAGCCCTGACCCTTGCCCTATAGTTAGTCCTAGCCCTAATCCTAGATCTAATGCTAAATCCAAATCTAACCCTAACCCATACCTAAGCCTAAACTAATACTAGCCCTCACCCTAATGCTAATCTTATAACTAGCCCAAACCCTAAACCTAGGACTTAAAACAAAACTGAGCATTAGCCCTAACACTAAAAATTAACTTAAACAAAACCCTAACAGTAACCTAGACGTAATCCTAGCCAATTCCAGTCCTAACCCTAAACTTTAAACTTACCCTGACCCTGACTCATATCCTAAAACTGACCCTATCTCTAAAGGCAATCGTAAACTTAAACCAAACCCTAAAATTACCCCTAGACCTAATTCAAGTCATAACCCTAAGCTTAAAGCAAACCCTGACCTGACTGATATCCTAACAGTCACCCTACCTCTAAACACAGACCTCACCTTAAACCAAACAGTAAACCTAGTCCTTATTTGAGTGCTAATCCTAACCCTAAAACTAACCTTGATGCTTTCTCATATCCTAACAATAACCCTAGCTCTAAATATTACCTTAACCTTAAACCTAAACCTAACACTAGACCTACCCCTAACTCTAACCCTAAAACTAACCCTAATTGTAACCCTGGCTCTTATATTAGCCAAGGCAAAAATCTAACCCTAATCCTAATACAAAAACTAGCCCTAATCTGAGCTTAAAATATATTTATATTTAACCCTAACCCTAACCCTAACTCTAGCATTAACCCTAGATCTAAGGCTATCCCTTAACCTAAGAAAAAACCTAACACTAATGGTAACGCTAGACCTATCTGTAAATCTTAGGTTAACCAAAACTCTAAACCTATTAATAGTCTTAACCCTAGCCATCATTCTAGCTCTAACCCTATCCCAAACTCTAACGCTAACCCTGACCCTTATTCTGACACTAACCCTAGGTCTAAAGCTGACCCTAACCCTAGACCAAACACTAACACTAGCCCTAGACCTAAAGGAAATCCTAAATCTAGCCTGAACTCTTCCCCTAGACCTAAACATAAACCTAGCCCTAGCCCTAACAATAACACTAATCTAACCCTAGACTTAACATAGTCCTAATTCTGGCTGTAACCCTAACACGAACTCTAACCCAAACACCGACTATGCCTTTAGAGTAAACCTGTCTCTAAATCTGACCCTACCAAAAATCTAAACATAACACTAGACCTAGCCATAACCCTAAACCTACATCTAGCCCTCAACATAACCCTAGCTCTTACATTACCCATAGACCTAACCCTAGCCCTAAACCTAACACAAAACCTACAGCTAATCCTAAGCCTAAATCAAGCCTTAAGCATAACCCTAACCCTAACCCTAGCCCTAACCCTAACCTAACTCTCGCCTTAGTCCTAATCCTAGCTCAAAGGATAAACATTATTCTAAATATAAACCTACACCTCTCCCTCAATCTAACCCTAAAACTACCGTAATCCTAACCTTAACCCTAGCCTTAAACCTAGCTCTACACTGACCGATTACTCTAAACCTAAACCTAAACTTATTGATAATTCTAGGCTTAATGGTAAACCTAAATCTAAGTGTAAAACTAACCCTAGACCTAACCTTAAATCTCACACTTGCCATAGACCTAACCCTAGCTTAAACCCTAACCCTTACTATAAACCTAAACATAACCATAGCCCTAACTCTAAGCCTAAACCTCAATTTAACATTAAACATACCCCTAAATCTACATCTAATTGTACACATTACCCTAACCCTAACCCTATCCCTAATGATGTCCCTAGCCCTAATCCTAACCCTAACCCTCTGAGTACTATAATCTTATTCCTAGAAGTAACCCTAAACCTAACCTTCACCCTAAACCTAACCCTAGCTCAAAACCTAATCCTATTGCTAAACATAAACCTAAGCCTAACCCTAGTTTTAACCCTAACCCTAAAGCTAATTCAAGACCTATTCCTAACCAGAAACCTAGCCCTAAATTTAGCTCTAATTCCATCCATTATACTAACCATAACCCTTACCCTAATGCGAACCCTAGGCCTAATCTTAACCCTATCACTAACCCTAATCCTATCAATTACCCTAAACCTAATGTAAACGCTAAACAAAACCCTATCAGTACCTAACCCATACCCTAGTGCTAACTCAACCCCTAACCATAAACCCTAACCTCAAGCAAACTCTAACAATGACCAAGACCCTAATAAGTCTCCTAGCTCTAAGGCTGAATTTACATTAAACCTAACACTTACACTAGACCTAGCCATAACCTGATCCTAAAATTATCCCCAACCCTAAACTTAGTCCTGACATTAGCCATAGCTGTAATCCTAGTCCTAAACCTAACACAAAACCCAGCCCTTATCCTAGTCCTAAACCAAGCATTAATCCTAACCCTAAACCTAATTTTAGGCCTAACCCCAAAATTAACCATAGCCATAATCTTAGCTCTAATTTAGTCCTATTCCTAACCCTAGCCCTAACCCTAGCTTTAACCCCAACCCTAGTCCTGATCCTAGCTCTAACCCTATCCCTTAACCTATGCCAAACTCTAAACCTAATGCTAATCCTAATCATAATTGTAATCCTAATCCTTAACCTAACCCATAGGGATAGGACTTGGGTAAGGTTAAGAATTAGGATTAGGATTAGGTTAGACCTAATCTTTAATCTAACCCAAACACTAACCCTAGTCCTCATTCTAGCTCTACCATAAACCAAATCCTAATGCTAAGCCTAACCCTTATTCTGACCCTAACAGTAATCATAGGTCTAAACCTGAACCTAACCCTAAACCGAACACTAATACTAGATTTCATGGTAAACTTATACCTAAACCTAGCACAATCACTAGCCCTAGACCTAAACCTAATCCTTATCTATCTGTAACTCTATGCCTAGACTTAAGGAAAAACCTACCCTAGCCCTAATAATAACCCTTAGCCTAAAGCCAAAAACTAACCTTTCCCCTAATCTTAACCCTTGTCCTAATACTGCTTTCACATTAACCATAACCCTGAACTGAACACTGACCCTGACACCAACACTAACCCTAGCTCTAAACATCACTCTAACACTAAACCTAACCTTAAAACTATACTTAGGTCTAACATTAACCCTAAAACTAGCCCTATCATAGCTAAGTTCTTACATTTGCCATAGCCCTAACCTATTGCAAAACCTACCTAACCCAAGCCCTACCCTAGCTTTAACCCTAAATAAACCTAATGCTAACCCTAGGCCTTACCCTAACCCTATCCATTACACTAAATCTAACCTGAGCCCTAAACCAAACCTGAAGCCTAAACCTAACCTTATCCATTGCCCTAGCCCTAACTCAAAACTAATGCTAATTTGAGCCATAACCCTAAACCTCAACCTAACACAAACCCAATACCTGACTCTGACTATCCCCTAGCTCTCAACTTGAACCTCACCGTAAAACTAACTCTGAAACTAGAACTAGCCATAAATCTAACCCAAAAACTATCCCTAACTATAACCCTAAACTTGATTTAGCCCTAGCCCTAATTCTTGCCATAACCCTAACACAAAATCTAGCCCTCATCCTAGCCCTAAACCTAGCCTTGATCCTAACACGAAACAGAACTCTAGCCCTATCCCTAATTTTATCAATCACCCTAGTTCTGAACCTTGCTATAACCCCATCCCTTCCCCCAAATCTAACCCTAACTCTAACTCTAGACTTAACCCTTAAACTAATCCTAGACCTGATCCTAGACCTAATTTCGCCCTAATCTTACCACTACCACTAAGACTAAATCTAACTCTTGCCCTAGCCCTATACCTAGATCTAACCCTATCCCTTAACATAACCCTAACACTTGCACTAACCTTAGCCCTAACACTAGCCCTAGCCCTAACACTAGAACTAACCATAACTCAAGTCCAACCATAACCTTAAGCCTAAACCTCACACTTACACTAGCTCTAACAGTAACACTAATCTTACAACTAGCCCTAATCTAGTTCAAGCCCTAAAACAAAACTGAGCCATAGCCCTAACCCTACAACTTAATCTAAACCAAAACCTAACCCTACACCCAGCCCTAAACTTAGCCCTAATTCCAGTCTAAACCTAACCCTAAAACTAACCTTGAGCCTGACTCTGACCTCAAACTCACGCTAGCTCTAACATCACCCTAAAAGTATACGTAAACCTAAAACTAGTACTAGCCCTAACTGCAACCCTAAAAGTAGCCCTAATCATAACTCTAGTTCTTACATTAGCCATAACCTTAACATAACGCAAAATCTATCCCTAAACTGAGCCCTACACCTCGTTTTAACCCTAACCTTAGCGCTAACCATTACTCTAAATCTAAACCTAACCCTAAATCTGGCCCTAATCCTAAATCTAAACCTATAATTAATCCTAACAATAATCCTATCCCTAACTCGAGCTCTAACCCTATCCATTACCCTAAACATAACAGTAACCCTAATGATAACCCTAGCCTTAAACTTAACTCTAATCCTAACCCTAGACCTGACACCAACCCTAATACTAATATTTGCCCTAGCCCTCAGCCTAGCTATAACCCAATACCTTACCCTAAACGTATTCCTAACTCTAACCCTAAGCCAAGGCCTAAACCTAATACTAACACTAACCCTAATTTAGTCCTATCCCTAACTCTAACCCTAACCCTAGCCCTAAAATTAACTCTAACTCTCATACTAGCCCTATCACAAGTTCTAACCCTACACCTTACCATATTCCTATACCTAACCCAAACCCTAGTCCTAACCCTTGCCCTATCCTTAGCCCTAGTCCTAACCATAGATAAAAACCTAACTCTAAATCTAACCCTAACCCAAATCCTAAACCTAACCATTAGAAATACATTTATATTTAGACTCTGTGTCTACAGATGTTAGCTTCAATTATTATTTAGAATATAATCATTAAATTCATAAAAGGCATACCATTTCTGGTGGTGTATACAGAACTGAGGGTCAGGGGTACGATACTATGTTAAGGGGGAAAGGAATGAGGGTGTGTGATTAATCTAACTTAGTAACTTTGAAGGAGAACTCTAATGAATAGACAGGGGGAATTTATGGAAGAAGGTATAAATTCAAACTCCTTATCTGTATTCATAAAATTACCCTATGTATAAATAGTAAAAGTTAGGAGGCTGAAAGTGGGATGGAGGGAGAAAGAAAAAAGAAGAAAAATAAAAAGTAAATAGAGGGAGAAAGAAAATAAGAGCAAATAAAGAGGTGGTGACGTGGGGCCTATGTAACTCCTCTATATTATGCTATTCTAGTGATTCAGTTCTTAAAGTCCAATCTCATGGAAAGTTCTTGGTTTCACATATGTTGAGGTTGTGAGGACCAGAGTGGAAGAGTAGAGGAGAAGGGATGAGAAAAGTAAGGAAAAATAGTCTCTCAGAACTCTGTTTTCTCTTCTTGCAGTAGGTGGAGTTGTCTATTCCTAGCTTGAGTCTCTGTGCTCAGGGTGGTGGAGGTAACCAGGGTGAGAGAGCTTGAGCTTCTTCCTGGAGCCTTCCCACTCTTAGTCTCTGAATTGGAAACCAGGTGCCTGTACAGTTGCTGTTCCTCATTGATAGCTACACCCCCAAAAGCTTGTGAGAAAAATCTTGAGTTATCACAGCTGGAGGCAGGAGAGTTGGAAACCGCTTACTTGATAAGCTGCAGAACTGAGCTGGTAGCCACTCCCAGTGATAGATGTCCAGTAAGGTTTTGAAAGATGGATTCCATCTATTACCAATGTATGGTGTTTGGTGAAGTGGGTGGTTCTGGATTGACATTGTGCTGTGTCCAGAGCTCCTTCTGGTGATTCTCAAACAAAGTCTCTGTGTTCTGTGCTGCCTTCCATCTGCGCAGTGAGCGCCCATGCGGCTGAGACTGCTATCTGCGCACAGAGAAACTGCACAGCCGAGCCTTCCACATGAGCTGAGAGCACCGATGGGGTCCTAGTTTTCTTCAAATTTCTATGATCCTGGGCAGGATTAACCTTTTACTTAGCCTTACTGTGCTCCACAGGTTTAGGCCTTCTCGGTTCAATGGTTCACTGTCAGGAACAGTTTGTATTTTAAGGTTTCCCTTCATTTTGGCTTATTGATGTGAATGGAAATTGAGCTGGCCACCAGGGTTAGCAAGAGGTGCTTGAAACTTCACACAATCAGTTCTCAGTGGGCACTCTCTGGTTTATTTCTTTTGAAGGTAGGCCAAAGATGAAGCATGCAAAAGAAACTGTATCCGAGAGCCCTTAAGCAGAAAACAGAGAAACATGTATGTACTGAAATAAGACTCCCAACAATTTGATCAGATTTCTTTGATACTGCACAGTATTCATCTTTTAGCTTGCTGCACTAGGCTCCCCAAGGTTGGCACTTCTAGGATCAATGATTCTCTAAACAGGTAAGGGTTAGTGTTACAGTTAGGATTAGGGCTAGTTTTAGAGCTAGTGTTAGGGTTAGATTTTGTTTTGTTCAAATTTCTTTGATACTGGGAAGATTTATCTCTTACCTAGCCTCACTATGGGCCCCAGTTTGGGGCCCTCTTGTTCCAATGCTTTGCTGTTGGAAATAGTTTGTTTTTAATGTCTCACTTCATTTTGACCTATATAGGTAAATGAGAATGGAGCTGGAAATCAGAGGGTTGGTTCTAGCTGGTTGAAACTTCACATTCTCAATCAGTTGTCTTTGGGCACTATCTGGTTTCTTCCTTGTAAAAGTGTCCATACGCTGAAGCATGCAACTTTATCCAAGAGCACTTTAGGAGAAAACAGGGCAATATGCACGTACTGAAATATATCCCCCAGTTATTTGGTCAGATTTCTTTGATACTGCACAGGATTCATCTGTTAGCTTGCCCCACTGGGCTCCTTTTTTTGGGGACTACTTTGATCAATGGTTTTCTAAACAGGTTAGGTTAGATTTAGTATTAGATTAGGGCTAGGGTTACAGCTAGTGTTTGATAGATTTAGTTTTGTTGAAATTTCTTGGATAATAGGCAGGATTCAACTTTTACCTAGCCTTACTATATTTTTTAGGTGCGGGCCTCTTGGGTCAAGGGTTTGTTCTCCTGAACAGTTTGTATTTTAAGTTTTCATTTCATTTTTACCTATGCGTGTAAATGGAAATGGAGCTGGAAATCCAACAGAGTTGGTGCTAGCTACATCAAACCTCACACACTCAATCAGTTTTCTATGGGCATTCTCTGGTTTATTCCTTGTAAAAGTAGCCCTAAGCTGAAGCATGCAAAGCAACTTTATGTGAGAGCACTTTAGGATAAAACAGGAAAATATGCATGTACTGAAGTACCTACCCAATTATTTGATCAGATTTCTTTGATAAGTGTGAAAGATTCATGTGTTAGCCTACCCAACTTGGCTCCCCAAGTGTGGGACTTCAAGGATCAAAGGGACTCTAAACAGGTTAAGGTTAGTTTTACTTTCAAATTTCTATGACACTGTACAGGATTCATTTTAGTCCTAAACCTAATCCAGAGCCTAACAAAACACTAACCCTATTACTAGTCCTAACCCTAAACTTATTTCAAGCTCTAAACCTAACATAAACCCAAACCCTAACCCTGACATTTATTCTGACCCCGACACTAACCACAGTTATAAACCTGACCCTAACCCGAAACCGAACCCTAACATTAGCCCTACCAGTAATCATATACTTAAACCTAAACCTAACACTAGCCCTAGACTTAAATCTAATCCTAAATCTAGCCATGTCTCTAGCCCTAGACCTGAACACCAACCTAGCCCTAGGCCTAACAATAACCCTTAACCTAACCCAAACACTAAACCTACCACTAGACCTAACCCTAGTCCTAATTCTGGCACTAAACCCAACACTAACTCTAACCTGAACAATGGCCCTGACCCTAACATAATCCTAGCTCCAAAGCTTACCCTAAACAAAAACCTCTTCCTAACACTAGACCTAGCCATAACCCTAACCCTAAAACTAGCCCTAATCATAACCCTAGCTCTTACAAAACACATGGCCCTAATCCTAGGCCTAAACTAACACAAAAACTCTCCTTAATTTTAGGCCTGAACATAGCCCTAAGTGTAACCCTAAACCTAAGCCTAGCCCTAACCCTAAACCTAAGCCTTGCTTTAGACCTAACCCTAGCTCAAAGCCTAACCTTTACCATAAACATAACCCTAGCCCTGTCCCAAAACCAAACCTAACACTAGACCTAATCCTAACATTAATCATAGCCCTAACCATAGCTCTAATTATATCAACTACCCTAATCCTAGCCGTATTCCTAACGATAACACTAGCCCTAATCCTAGCTCTAATTCTATCCATTACCCTAAACATAATCCTAACTATAATGCTAACAATTGGCTTAATCCTAACCCTACCACAATCCCTAAACCTATCCATTGCCTTAAAACTAACCTGAACACTAATCCTAAGCCTATTCATTACTCTAACCCTAACTCTAACCCTAATGCTAATTTGAACCCTAAACCTAAATGTTAACCTAAAACAAACCTTAAGCTGTACAGTGACCCTATTAATACACATAGCCTAAACTTGACCCTTAACCTAAATCTAACCCTTACACTAGACCTAATCATAAACATAAACTGAAACCTATCTCTAACTGTAACCCTAGACCTGACATTAGCCCTAGCCTTAATCCTAGCCCTAACCCTAATATGAACACTAGCTCTCATCCTAGCCCCAAACCTAGCCTTAATCATAACCCTAACCCTAATTCTATCCCTTCCCCTAGCCCTAAACCTAGTTATAACCCCATTGCTTACCTAAACCTAACCCAAATGCTAACCCTAACACTAAATCTAGCCCTAACCTTAAACCTAGGACTAACCCTAACACTAACCCTAGCTAAAATCCTAAACCTAATATAATCCTAGCTTTAAGACTAACTACAACTCTTGCCCTAGACGTAGCCCTAATTTTAACCCTATCACTTACCATAACCTTATTCATAGCCATAGCCAAGAATAACCCTAGCTCTACCCTTACACCTTGCCCTAACCCTAGATCTAAACCTAACTTTAAATTTAACCCTAATTCTACATCTAAACCTATCCTTAACACTAGCCCTAATGCTAATGCTAATCCTAAAACTAGCTCTAAACATAGGCTTAGCCCTAAAACAAAACTGAGCCATAAGAATAACACTAAACTTTTACCTAAACCAAAATCTTACCTTATATCTAGCCCTAAGCCTAGCCCTAATATGAATCCTAATCTTAACCCTAAATCTACCCCTAAACCTGTATCTGACCTTAACACTAACCCTACCTCTAAACATCATGTTAAACCTAAACCTTAACCTAACACTAGACCTGGTCCTAACCCTAATTCTAAAACTAGTTCTAATCATAACCCTAGGTCATACATTAGCCATAACCTTAAACCTAAATCTAACCAAACCCAGCCAAATTCTGATACCTAACCCTAGCTTTCACCCTAACCCTAACCCTAACATAGCCATGACACTAACCCAAAACCTAGCTCTAACCCTAGCTCTAACCATATACTTTACCCTAATCAAACCCCAACCATAATACTAACCCTAGTATTAAAAATAATCCTTAGTCTAACCCAAAACCTAATCCTATTACTAGTCCTAACCCTAGCCCTCATTCTTGTTATAACCATAACCCAAATTCTAACCCTAACCCTGACCCTTATTCTGATACTGAACCTAAACCAAACCCTAAAACTAGCCCTAGAATAAACCTAATCATAAATCTAGACTTATCTTTAACCAAGATCTAAACAAAAAACTAACCCTAGTTCTAATGATAACCCTTAGGCAAAGCCAAACACTAACCTTACCTCTAGACCTAACCAATCTTAATTCTGGCTCTAGTCCTAACCCTAACCCTAATCCAAACACAGACCCTGACACTAACACTAACCCTTGCTATAAAACTGACCCTAATTGAAACCTAAACCTAACATTAGGCCTAGCCATAACCATAAATGCTGCACCCCTCCCCTGACTCAGGCAATGGCAAAGCCCTACTGAGGTGGATGGCGCAAGGCATCCATCCTCTGGAGGAGCGCCGTATGTTTCTGGGAATGGGCTGATTTGTTTTTATATTTCTTTAATAAGTATAGTTGCAATTTCTCATATGACCATTAAGTATGAAGGAAAAAACATGACTTTCCCATTAATGCAACTACTTCTAAAGAATAGATCTGTTTGCTCTAAATGCAATGATTCAGCTATGGAGTGTAAATTGTTAATGTCTAATGAAAAACTCCCTGTATTCCTGTCAAGGAAGTTTTTGAGAAATTAAATTAAAATCTAGAGAAGAAAAATTAATGTTAAGAAGACAGATTAGTGCTTGGTATTGGCAACTTGTTCTTGTTCCTGTACACAATGGTTTGTGCTCTTACTCTTGTTTGATTAAAATTAATAACAAGTCAACCACTTGCCGTAACCATGGCACTGGTTCCAGTCAGTAAGTCAAGAAAGAATAGTCAAGGTATAGGCCAATAGTTTGGGACATTTACTAACTATTATTAAAAGTTAACTAAGCAGAAACAGCTCAAAGCAAAACGCGAACTGAAAGTACAAATGCTTGCTTATGCATAAGCCAGATACATTCTTCTATTCTAATTGTAGCTAAGTAATACTTTGTTTCTTTGAATAATGATTCCTGGTTTGTAACCACAAAGTACTGTGAGCCTGCCAAAATGAAAAGTATATATGATCAGTTTCACAAGTAAAGATTGGGATCAACACCTTCACTTTGGTGTCTGTGTTGTTTCTCCACCCCTCTTTCGCTGACTCCTCACCATCCGTACGTCTCCTGAGACCCCCTGTTGGAGCTGGTCTCTGACACATAAACATAACCCTTACATTACCATAGCACTAAAACTAGCTCTAAACCTAACACAAAACCTAGCCGTAATCCTAGACTTCAATCTGGCCCAAGAGTAACCCTAACCCTAACCTAACCTTATTTTTTACCATAAGCCTAACCCTCACACTAACCCTAACCCTCGCCTTAGACCTAAACCTAGATGAAACCCAAAACTGAACCTTAACATAACCCTAGCCCTAGCCCTAAACCTAATGCTAATCCTAGCCCTAATCATAATGTTAACACTAGCCCTAATACTATCTCTAAAATTATCCATTACCCTAAACCAAACCTTAAACCTAATGGTAACCCTAGCTCTAATCCTAATTGTAAACCTAATCCTAGACCTAACCCTAAACCTAACCCTCATCATAGCCTTAACCCTAGATAAAACCCTAACCCTTACTCTAACACCAACCCTAGCCCAAACCCTAAAACTAACCCTAAACCTAAAACTACCCCTTAACTTAACCTGACATCTAACCCTATCCATTTCCCTAACTCAAATGATAATCTTAGCCCTAACCTTAACACTAATCCTAAACCTAAAGCTACCACTAACCCTACCCTGACATCTAATCCTATCCATTAACCTAACTCTAAAGATAACCTTAGCTCTAACCCTAACACTAACACTAACCTTAACCATAAATCTAACCCTAGACATAATCCTAAACCTAACCCTCAGCCTAGAACTAATCCTAGCTCAAAACCTAACCTGTACCCTAAACCTAACCCAAACCCTAACCCTTGCCCTAGCCCTAACCCTAACACTAGCCCTAATAGTATTCTAAACCCTAGCCCTAACCCTAGCTCTAATGCTATTCATTACCCTAACAAAATCCTTAACCCAAATGCTAAACATAGGCCTAACCCTAATCCCACCAATTACTCTAATCTTACCCTGAATCCTAAACCCAAACCTATCCATAAACGTAACCCTAATTCTAGCCCTAATGCTAATTTGAGCCTTAAACCTAATATTTAAACTAACACAAACCAGAAACCTGACCCTTACTTTAAAAATACACCTGACTCTTATCCTGGCCTTACCCTAAACCTAACATTAGATCTAGTCATGAACCTAACTCTATAACTATCTCTAGCTGTAAACCTAAACCTGACATTATCCCTATCCCTAAAACTTGCCCTAACCCTAACACAAATCCTAGCCCTCATCCTAACCCCAAATCTAGCCTTAATTCTAACACAAACATATCCCTAGACCTAAACCTAATTCTAATCATCACCCTAACCCTAAACCTTGCTATAACCCCATCCCTTCCCTTAAACCTAACCCTAAACCTAATCTGAAACATAGACCTAACCCTAGGCCTAACCCTAACACCAATCCTTGACATATTCCTAGCCCTAATTTAGCCCTAAACTTAACACTAACCCTAGCCTTAAGACTAATTCTAACTATCACCCTAGATCTATTTCTAGTTATAACCCTATCCCTTACCATAACCAAAACACTAGACATAACTTTATCCCTAACCCAGCCATAGCCCTAGCCCTAGAATTAACCATAACTCGAAATGTACCCCTAAGCCTATACTCACCATATCACTAGCAATAACACTAACATTAATTGTAAAACTACCCTTACCTTTAGCCTTAGCCCTAAAACATAATGAGCCATAGAACTAATCCTAACCCTTAACCTAAACCAAATACTAACCCTACATCTAGCCCTAAGCGTACCCATATTTTAGTCCTATCCCCAACCCTAAAACTAACCCTGACCCTGACTCTGAACCTAACACTAACCCTAGCTCAAAACATCACCCTGAACTTAAACCTAACCATAAAACTAGACTTAGCCCTAACTGTAACACTAAAATTAGCCTTAATCATAACCCTAGTTCTTACATTAGCTATGTCCCTAACACTATCCCTAATATAACCCAAAATCTAGCAATAATGTGAGCCCCAACCCTAGCATTAACCCTAACTCTAAACCTCAACCAAGTCTTAATGCTTACCCTAAACCTAATCCTAACTTTAATCCTTGCAATAACCCTAAACCTAACACTAACCCTAAGACTAACACTAACCATAAACATAGCCCTAACCCTAGATCTAACCCTATCCATTACCCTAACCCTAACCCTAATCCTAACCCTAATGCTAACCCTAGGCCTAACCCTAACACGTTCACTAACCCTAAACTATCCATTACTCTAAACATAACCCTAACACTAAACCTAACCAAACACTAAACCTAGACGAAACACTAACCCTAAAATTAGCCCTAATCCAAGCTCTAACCCTAGCTTTAACCCTAACCCTAAACTAGCCCTAACACTAGCACTAACCCTATCCCTTACCCTAAGCCAAACTCTAACCCTAAAGCTTCCCTAGTCCTAAACCTAATTCTTAGCATAACCCAAAACCTAACTCTCTTACTAGTTCTAACCCTAATCCTCAACCTAGCTCTATCTCTATCCCAGACCCTAATCTAACCCTGACCCTTATTCTGACCCTAACATTAACCATAGAAGTAAACCTGACCCTAACACTAAACTGACCCCTAACATTGGCACTACCTGTAAACCTATAACTAAACCTTAACCTAATACTAGACCTAGACCTCCAACTAATCCTTTATCTAGTGATAACTCCAGACCTAGCCCTAAACAAAACTAAGTCCTAGACCTAATAATAACCCTTAACCTAGCCAAACACTAACCCTACCCCTAGACCACACCATAGACCTAACGTTGGCCCTAAAAATAAACTTAACCCTTTACTGGTAACTGACCCTTACCCTAACACACACCCTAGCTCTAAAGCTTATCCTAACAAAATATATAACCCTAACACTAGACCTAGCCATATCACTAACCCTGAAACTAGCCATAATCATATGCCAAAACCTACCTTTAACTCTATCCATTACCCTAACCCTAACCCTAACACTAATGATAACCCTAGCCCTAACCCTCACACTGACACTAACCCTAATCCTCATCCTAGTCCAAACACTAGCTCAATACCTAACCCTTAAACTTAACCTAAACCTAACACTAACCCATGGCCTAAACCTAAGCCTAACCTTAACCCTAGCCCTTATCCTAACCTTAACACTATCCCTAACCCTAGCTCTAACCCTAAATATTACCCTAACTCTAACCCTAACCTTAATAATAACCCTAGCCCTAACCCTAGCTCTAACCCTACCCATTACCTTAACTCTAACCTTAACCCTGATGATAACTCTAGCCATTACCCTAAATTTACCCTAACCCTAACCCTAGACATAGCCATAAACCTAACCCTTGCCATAGAGCTAACCCCTGCTCAAACCCTAACCATTACCCTAAACCTAAACCTCAGCCTATCCCTGATCCTAACCTTAAGCCAAAACCTAAGGCTAACACGAAATCAAACCCTATCCAATACCCTAAACCTAACGATAACCCTAGCCCTAAGCTTAACACTTTTCTTGACCCTAACCGTAACTATAACCTAGTCCTAACCCTAAACCTAACCCTTGCCCTAGATCTACCCTAGCTCAAACTCTAAACCATACCCTAAACCGGAACCTAAACCTATCCCTAGGCCTAACACTAACTCTAGCCCTAATACAAACCATAACCCTAGCCCTAACTCTATCCATTATCCTAAACACAACCATAACACGAAGGCTAACCCTAGGCCTAACCCTAACCCTTTGGCTAATTCTAACCCTATCAATTACCCTACACCTAACATGAACCCTAAACCAAAACATATCATTACCCTAACCAAACCCTAATGCAAATTCAAGCTCTAAACCTAAACCCTAACCTAAACCATACCTGAAACCTAATTCTTACCCTAATAATACCCCTAGCTCTAAACCTGACCCTTACCCTAAACCGAACCCTTACACTACACCTAGCCATAAATCTAACCCAAAATCTATCCCTAACGTAAGCCTACAGCTGACAATAGCCTTAGCTATAATTCTTGCAATAACCTTAAAACAAACCCTAGCCCTCATCCTAACCCTAAACCTAGCCTTATTTATTACTAAACAAAACCATAACACTAGCCCTAACCGAATTCTAACCTTTGACCTAGCCCTAAATCTAGCTCTATCTCCACGTCTTCCTCTAAACCTAACCATATCCCTAATCTTACTCCTAAGCCTAAAACTAGGCCTAACACTAATACAAATGATAGACCAAATTCTAGCCCAAATTTATCCCTAAACCTAACCTAACCCTATCCCTAAGACTAACTCTAACTCTCGCCTTAGTCGTTTTTCTAGTTTAAACCCTATCCCTTACCATAATCCTATCACTTGCCTTTACATTAGCCCTAACCTAACCGTGAACATAAAAACCACACCCTAAGCCTACACCTAGCCCTAAACCTAGCCCTAATTAGAGTCCTATACCTAACCCTAAAACAAACTCTGACCCTGCCTCTGACCCTAACACTAACCCTACCTCTAAACATCACTCAAAACCTAAACCTAAACCTAACCATAGACCTAGCCCTAACCCTAACCCTAAAACTAGTTCTAATCATAACCCTAGTTCTTACATTGGCTGTATCCCTAAACCTAGCCCTAACCTAACCCAAAATCTATTCCTAATCGTAGCCCTAACAGTACCTTTAACCCTAAACATAACCCTAATTCTAGCCCTAAACCTTACCCTAAGCCTAACCCTAACCCTAACTTTTGACATAACCCAAAAGGTAACCCTAACCTTAGCCTTTATCCTAACCATAAACCTAGCCCTAACCCCATTGTAGCCCTATCCATTACCATAATCCTATTCCTAACCCTAATGCTAACCCTAGGATAACCCTAAACCTATTCCTAACCCTAAACCTATACATTACCATAAACCTAAAGTGAAACCTAAACCTAACGATATCCATAAACATAATCCTAACCCTAATAATATTAACCCTAAAATTATCTCTAACCATAACCCTAGACCTGACATTAGCCCTAGCCCTAATAAAGCCCTAACCCTAAAACAAACTCTAGCCCTAATCCTATTCCTATTCTTAGCCTTAATTCTAAACCTAACACTAACCATAAACCTAACCCTAATTTTAACCCTCACCCTAGTTCTAAAGCTATCTACAACATCATACCTAACTTACCCGAAATCACACCCTAGCCCTATCCCTAAACCTAACCCTAATTCTGGACTTAATAAAAACCTTATCCTAGCCCCAACCCTAGCTCTAAACCTATCCATTACACTAAACAAAACCCTAACCCTAGTGGTAACACTAACCAGATTGCTAAACCTAACTCATCCATTACCATAAACAATAACTGAAACCTAAACTAAAACCTATCCATTCCCTAATCCTAAACTTAACCCTAATGCTAATTCGTGCCTTAACCCTAAACCTTTAGCTAAACCAAATGCTAACCCTGACCCTGACCTTGACCCTAATAATAACCCTAGCCCTAAAGCTGACCTTTAACTTAAACCTAACTCTTACACTTCACCTATAAATAACCTAACCCTAAAACTATTTTTAACATTAACCCTAGACCTGATTTTAGCCCTAGACCTGGTCCTAGTCATTAAATTAACAGAAACCCTAGCCCTTAACTTAGCCCTAAACCTAGACTGAATCCTGAAGTGAAACATAATCCTAGGTGTAATCCTAATTCTATCCCTCACCCTAACACTAAAGCTAGCTATAACCCCACCCATTCCCCTAAACTTAACCTTAATACTAATGCTAACCCTAACTCTAGCCCAACCCCTTAGTCTAACCATAAGACTAACCCTAGCCTTAACACTAGCCCTAATATAGCCCTAACCCTAACACTAACACTAACCCTAATCCTAAACCCTAATTTAGCTCTAACTCTAACCCTAAATCTACCCCTAACACTAGCCCTAATTTAGCCCTGAGTCGAACACTAACCCTAGCCCTAATCCTAGGCCAAATTTAGCCCTAAACCAAGCCCTAATCCTAGCCCTAGTTTAGTCCTAACTCTAACCCTAATCCTAAGACTACCACTATAACTAATGAAAATACTCGACCTAGCAGTATCCCTAGCTCTAACAATATTCCTTACCATACCCCTATCCCTCATCCTAAACCTAACCCTAGCCCTAGCCCTAGCCCTAGCCCTTACCCTAGATACAATCCTAACTCAAAATCGAACCCTAACCCTAAAACTAAACCTTAACCTAACACTAGCCCTAACCCTGATGCTAATCCATAATCTAGCCATAACCATAGCCCTTGCCCTAAAACAAAACCAACCTATATCCCTAACCCTTAACCTAAAGCAAACCCTAACCATACAACTAGTACTAACTTTTGCCCTAATTCGAGTTCTAACACTAACCCGAAAACTAACCCTGACTTTGACACTAACCCTAACATAACCCTTGCTCTAAACATCACCCTAACCCTAAACCTAATCATCACACTAGACCTAGCCCTAAACCTAACCCCAAAACTAGCACTAATTGCAACACTAGTTCATACATTACCATAGCCCTAATCCTAGCCCTAACCAAACCCAAAACCAAGCCCTAATTCGATCCTTAACCCTGGCTTTAAACCTAACCCTAAACCTAACCCTAACCAAGTACGTAGCCCTAAACTTTACCCTAACCCTAGCCAGAATTCTAACCATAACCCTAGCCCTATCACTAGCTCTAAACCTATCCATTACCCTAACCATAACCATAACTCTAATGGTAACCCTAGACATAACCCTAAACTTATCCCTAACCCTAACCTATTTCATTAACCTAAACCTAACCTGAATTCTAAACCTAACCCTATAATTACCCTAACTCCAACCCTAATGCTAATTCAAGCACTATCCCTAAACTTTAACCCAACCCAAATCTAACTCTGCCCCTCCCCATGATAATATACCTAGCTCTAATCCTGACCCTACCAATAAACCTAACCATTATACTAGATGTAGCCATAAACTTAACCCTAAATCTATCCCTAGCCATAATCCTAGACCTGACATTTGCCCTAGCTGTAATTTTATCCCTAAACTTAACACAAAACAAAGCCATAACCCTAAACCTAAACCAAGACCTAACAGTAGCCTTAACCTTATCCCTGACCTAACCCTAGATTTAATCCTAAATCAAAATCTAACTTTAAACCTAAGCCTAAACCTAAGCCTAACACTAACCCTAAACCTAATGATAAGCCCCAAATTAGCCCTAACCATAGCCCTAGCCCTAAAACAAAACCAGGCCATAGCCCTAACGTTAAAACTTAACCTAAACTGAAACCTATATCTACTCCTAGCCCTAACCTTAAACCTAATGTGGGTTCAAACCCTAACTCTAAAACTACTCTGACCTTGAATTTGACCCTAACACTAACCCTAGCTCTAAACGTTATACCTAACTCTACCACTAGACCTAGTCCTAACCCTAATCCTATAAATAGACCAAATCGTAACCCTAGTCTATACATTGGCCATAACTCTAAAACTAGCCCAAACTCTAACCAAAACCTAGCCTTAATGTAAGACCTAACCCTAGCTTTAACCCTAAAACTAAACCTAACACTAGCCCTAACCCTAAACCTAAACATAGACCTAATCCTAGCTCTAACCCTATCCCTTACCCTAAGCTAACCCTAAACCTAATGCTAACCCTAGGCCTAACTCTAATCCTTAGCCTAACCCAAACCCTCACCCTATTACTAGTCCTAACCCTAGCCCTCATTGTAGCTCTAACCATAACCCAAACCCTAAACCTAACCCTGATAGTTATTCTGATCCTAAAGGTAACCTTATGTCTAAAACTGACCCTAACCATAAACTGAACCCTAACACTAGCACTAGCAATAAACCTATACGTAAACCTAACCCTAAAACTAGCCCTAAACCTAAACCTAATCCAAAAAAAAAAAAAAAAAAAACTCTAGCCATATCTCTAGCCCTAGACCTAAACAAAAACCTAGCCCTAGCCCTAGTGATAAACCTTAACCTAACACAAACACTAACCCTACACCTAGAACTAACTCAAGTGATAATATTGGGTTTAACCCTAAACCTAACTATAACCCCAAAAATGACCCTGACCCTAACACTTACCCTAGCTCTAAACACCACATTAACGGTAACCCTAAACTTAACATGAATACTAGCTCTCATCCTAGCCCAAAACCTAGCCTTAATCATAACCCGAACCCTAATTCTAACCCTTTCCCTGGCCCTAAACCTAGTTATAACCCCATTGCTTACCCTAAACCTAACCCAAACCCTCACCCTAACACTAAACCTAGCCCTAATCTTAACCCTAGGACTAACCCTAACACTAACCCTAGCTAAAATCCTAAAACTAACCCTAATCCTACCTTTAAGACTAAGTATAATTCTTGCCCTAGACGTAGCCCTAATTTTAACCCTATCACTTACCGTAACCTAGCCATAGCCTATAATAACCCTAGCCCTAACCTTACACCTTGCCCTAATCCTAGTTCTAAACTTAACTGTAAATATAACCCTAATTCTACATCTAAACCTAACCCTAACACTAGCCCTAATCTTAATGCTAATCCTAAAACAAACCCTAAACATAGGCTTAGCCCTAAAACAAAACTGAGCCATAAAAATAACCCTAAACTGTTACCTAAACCAAAACCTTACCTTATATATACCCCTAATCCTAGTCTTAATTTGAATCCTAATCTTAATCCTAAATCTACCCCTAAACCTGTCTCTGACCTTAACACTAACCCTACCTCTAAACATCACCCTAAACCTAAAACTTAACGTAACACTAGACCTGGTCCTAACCCTAATTCTAAAACTAGTTCTAATCATAACCCTAGATCATATATTAGCCATAACCTTAAACATAAATCTAACCAAACCTAGCCAAATTTTGATACCTAACCCTAGCTTTGACCCTAACCCTAACCTAGCCATAACCCTAACTCAAATCCTAGCTCTAACCCTAGCTCTAACCATATATTTTACCCTAGTCAAACCCCAATCATAATGATAACCCTAGTCCTAAAACTAATCCTTAGTCTAACCCAAAACCTAACCCTATTACTAGTCCTAACCCTAGATAGGACTCATTCTTGTTATAACCATAACCCAAATTCTAACCCTAACCCTGGCCCTTAGTCTTATCCTAAACCTAAGCCAAACTCTAACACTAGCCTTACCCATAACCCTATATCTAAACCTAACCCTAACACTAGCTGTAGAATAAACCTAATCATAAATCTAGCCATATCTTTAAACAAGACCTAAACAAAAAACTAGCCCTGGCTCTAATGATAACCCTTAGCCAAAGCCAAACACTAACCTTACCTCTAGACCTAACCAATCCTAATCTGACTCTAGCCCTAACCTTAACTCTAATCCAAACACAGACCCTGACACTAACCCTAACCCTAGCTATAAAACTGACCCTAACTGAAACCTAAACCTAACACTAGACCTAGCCATAACTGTAAACGTAACCCTTACATTACCATAGCACTAAAACTAGCTCTAAACCTAAAACAAAACCTAGCCCTAATCCTAGGCCTGAATCTAGCCCAAAGCATAACCCTAACCCTAATATAACCTTATCCCTTACCTTTAAGCCAAAACCTCATGCTAACCCTAACCCTTGCCTTAGACCTAAACCTAGAAAAAAACCCAAAACCGAACCCTAAACATAACTCTAGCCCTAGCCCTAAACCTAATGCTAATCCTAGCCCTAAACATCATATTAACACTAGCCCTAATACTATCTCTAAAATTATCCATTACCCTAAACCGAACCTGAAACCTAATGATAACCCTAGCTCTAATCCTAATTGTAAACCTAATCCTAGACCTAAACTTAAAACTAACCCTCTTCTTAGCCTTAGCCCTAGATAAAACCCTAACCCTTACTCTAACACTAACCCTAGCCCAAACCCTAACACTAACCCTAAACATAAAACTACCCATTACCCTAACCTGACATCTAACCCTATCCATTTTCCTAAATCAAATGATAATCTTAACCCTAACCTTAACACTAACCCTAAACTTAAAGCTACCACTAACCCTAAGCCAACATCTAACCCTATCCATTAACCTAACTCTAAAGATAACCTTAGCTCTAACCCTAACACTAACACTAACCTTAACTGTAAATCTAACCCTAGACATAATCCTAAACCTAACCCTCACCCTAGCACTAACCCTAGCTCAAAACCTAACCTGTAACCTAAACCTAACCCAAACCCTAACCCTTGCCCTAGCCCTAACCCTAACTCTAGTCCTAATAATATTCTAAACCCTGGCCCTAACTCTAGCTCTAATGCTATTCATTACCCTAACAATATCCTTAACCCAAATGCTAACCCTAGGCCTAACCCTAATCCCCCAATTACCGTAATCTTACCCTGAATCCTATACCCAAACCTATCCATAAATCTAACCCTAATTCTAACCCTAACGCTAATTTGAGCCTTAACCCTAATATTTAAACTAACACAAACAGGAAACCTGCCCTTGCCCTACAATTACACCTTACTTTTAACCTGGGCCTTACCCTAAACCTAATATTAGACCTAGCCATGAACCTAACCCTATAACTATTCCTAGCTCTAACCCTAAACCTGACATTATCCCTATCCCTAAAACTTGTCCTAACCCTAACACAAACCCTAGCCCTCATCCTAACCCCAAATGTAGTCTTAATTCTAACAGAAACCTAACCCTAGTCCTAAGCCTAATTCTAATCATCACCCTAGCCCTAAACCTAGCTATAACCTCATCCCTTCCCCTAAACCTAATATTAAACATAGCCCTAACCCTAGGCCTAACCCTAACACCAAACCTAGACATATTCCTAGCCATAATTTAGCCCTAAAGTTAACACTAACCCTAGCCTTAAGAATAACTCTAACTATCACCCTAGCTCTATTCCTAGTTCTAACCATATCCCTTATCATAACCCAAAAACTTGACATAACCTTAGCCCTAATGCTAGCCATATCCCTAGCCCTAGAATTAACCATAACTTGAAATGTACCATTAATCCTATATATACTCACCATATCACTAGCAATAACACTAACATTAATCGTAAAAACACCCTTACCTTTAGCCTTAGCCCTAAAACATAATGAGCCATAGAACTAATCCTAACCCTTAACCTAAACCAAATACTAACCCCACATCTAGCCCTAAGCCTACCCTATTTTGAGTCCTATACACAACCCTAAAACTAACCCTGACCCTGACTCTGAACCTAACACTAACCCTAGCTCAAAACATCACCTGGAACTTAAACCTAACCTTACAACTAGACTTAGCCTTAACCGTAACCCTAAAATTAGCCATAATCATAACCCTAGTTCTTACATTAGCTGTATCCCTAACACTTTCCCTAATGTAACCCAAAATCTAGCCCTAATGCGAGCCCCAACCCTAGCATTAACCCTAACTCTAAACCTCAACCAAGTCCTAACCCTTACCCTAAACCTAACCCTAACTTTAATCCTTGCAATAACCCTAAAACTAACACTAACCCTAACACTAACACTAACCATAAACCTAGCCCTAAACCTAGTTCTAACCCTATCCATTATGCTAACACTAACCCTAATCCTAACCCTAGTGCTAATCCTCGGCCTAACCCTAACACATTCATTAACCCTAACCTATCCATTACCATAAACATAACCCTAACACTAAACCTAACCAAACACTAAACCTAGATGAAACACTAACACTAAAAATAGCCCTAATTGTAACACTAGTTCTTACATTAGCCTAAGCCATAAAGATAACACCAAACCAAGCCTAGCCCAATTCCAAGCTATAACCATAGCTTTAACCCTAACACTAAACCTAACCCTAGCCATAACCCTAACCCTAACCCTAACCTTAGCCCTAACACTAGTGCTAACCCTATCCCTTACCCTAAGCCAAACTCTAACACTAAAGCTACTCTAGTCCTAAAACTAATTCTTAGCCTAACCCAAAACCTAACTCTATTACTAGTTCTAACCCTAATCCTCAACCTAGCTCTATCTCTATCCAAAACCCTAACCCTAACCCTGACCCTTATTCTGACCCTAACACTAACCATAGAACTAAACCTGACCCTAACACTAAACCGGCCCCTAATATTGGCACTACTTGTAACCCTATAAATAAACCTTACCCTAACACTAGACCTAGACCTACAGTTAATCTTTTATCTAGTGATAACTTGAGGCCTATCCCTAAACAGAAACTTAGTCCTAGACCTAATAATAACCCTTAACCTAAACCAAACATTAACCCTACCCCTAGACCAAACCTTAGACCTGACACTGGCCATAACAATAAACTTAACCCTATACCAAACACTGGCCCTTACCCTAACACAAACCCTAGCTCTAAACCTTATCCTAACAAAAAATATAACCCTAACACTAGACCTAGCCATATCACTAACCCTGAGACTAGACCTAGCCATATCACTAACCCTGAGACTAGCCATCACCATAAGCCAAAACCTACCTCTAACTCTATCCATTACCCTAACCCTAATGCTAATGCTAACCATAGCCCTAACCCTCACACTGACTCTAACCCTAATCCTCATCCTAGTCCAAACACTAGCTCAATACCTAACCCTTAAACTTAACCTAACCCTAACACAAACCCATGGCCTAAACCTAAACCTAAACTTAACACTAGCCCTAACCCTAACCTTAAAGTTATCCATAACCCTAGCTCTAAGCTTACATATTACCCTAACTCTAACCCTAACCTTAATGATAACCCTAGCCCTAACCCTAGCTCTAACCCTACCCATTACTCTAACCCTAAACTTAACCCTGATGATAACCCTAGCCATTACCCTAAATCTACCCTAACTCTAACCCTAGACATAGCCATAAACCTAAACCTTGCCATAGAGCTAACACCTGCTCAAACCCTAACCATTACCCTAAACCTAATACTAAGCCTATCCCTACCCTAACCTTAAGGCAAAACCTAACCCTAACCCTAACCCTAACACAAAATCACACCCTATCCAATACCCTAAACTTAATGATAACCCTAGCCCTTAACTTAACACATACCTTGACCCTAACCGTAACTATAACCTAGACCTAACCCTAAACCTAACCCTTGCCCTAGAGCTAACTCTAGCTAAAACTCTAAACTACATCCTAAACCTGAACCTAAACCTAACACTAGGCCTAACCCTAACTCTAGCCCTAATACAAACCATAACCCTAGCCCTAACTCTATCCATTATCCTAAGCACAACCATAACCCTCAGGCTAACCCTAGGCCTAACCCTAACCCTTTGGCTAACTCTAACCCTATCAATTACCCTACACCTAACATGAACCCTAAACCCAAACCTATCATTACCCTAACCAAACCCTAATGCTAATTCAAGCTCTAAACCTAAACCCTAACCTAAACCAAACATGAAAACTAATTCTTACCCTAATAATACCCCTAGCTCTAAACCTGACCCTTGCCCTAAAACAAACCCTTACACTAGTCCTAGCCATAAATCCAACCCTCAATATATCCCTAACATAAGCCTAGAGCTGACAATAGCCCTAGCCCTAGCCCTAATTCTTGCCATAACCCTAAAACAAACCCGAGCCCTCATCCTAGCCCTAACCCTAGCCTTATTTATTACTAATCAAAACCATAACACTAGCCCTAACTGAATTCTAACCTTTTACCTAGCCCTAAAACTAGCTATATCCCCATGTCTTCCTCTAAAACTAACCCTATCCCTAAACCTACTCCTAAGCCGAAAATTAGGCCTAACCCTAATACAAACACTAAACCTAATCCTAGCCTGAATTTAGCCCTAAACCTAACCTAATGCTAGCCCTAATTTTAACTCTAACTCTCGCCTTAGTCCTATTTCTAATTCTAACCATATCCCTTACCATAATCCTATCACTTGCTTTACATTAGCCCTAACCCTAACCTTGAACATAAAAACCAAACCCTAAGCCTACACCTAGCCCTAAACCTAGCCCTAATTCGATTCCTATAACTAACCATAAAACAAACCCTGACTCTGCCTCTGAACCTAACACTAACCCTACCTCTAAACATCACTCAAAACCTAAACGTAAACCTAACCCTAGACCTAGCCCTAACCCTAACACTAAAACTAGTTCTAATCATTACATGAGTTCTTACATTGGCTGTAGCCTTAAACCTAGCCCTAACCTAAACCAAAACCTATCCCTAATTTGAGCCCTATCACTACATTTAACCCTAACCATAACCCTAATTCTAGCCATAAATCTTACCCTAAACCTAACCCTGACCCTAACCCTTGGCATAACCCAAAACCTAACCCTAACCTTAGCCTTTATCCTAACCTTAAACCTAGCCCTAACCTCATTGTAACCCTATCCATTACCCTAATCCTAATCCTAACCCTAATGCTAACCCTAGGATAACCCTAAACCTATTTCTAACCCTAAACCTATACATTACCCTAAACCTAACCTGAACCCTAAACTTAACCATATCCATAAACCTAATCCTAACCCTAATAATATTAACCCTAAAACTATCTCTAACCATAACGCTAGACCTGACATTAGCCCTAGCCCTAATAAAGCCCTAACCCTAAAACAAACTCTAGCCCTAATCCTATTCCTATTCTTAGCCTTAATTCTAAACCTAACCCTAACCATAAACCTAACCCTAATATTAACCCTCACCCTAGTTCTAAAGCTATCTATAACATCATACCTAACCATACCCATAACCATAACCCTAGCCATAAACCTAGGCTCAGTCTTAATACTAACCCTAGCTCTAATCCTAACCCTAATTAAGCTCTAATTCTAACCCTAAATCTAACCCTAACACTAAAACTAACTCTAAGTCTAGCCCTAGCTCTATCACTAGATCTAACTATATCACTTATGATAATTCAAACCCTAGACCTAACCCTAGCCCTAACCATCACTGTAGCCCTAAACCTAGATCTAACCCTAACTGTAAATATAACCCTAACTCTAAGCCAAAACCACACCTTAACACTAGCTCTAACCCTAACACTGATTTGAAACTAGCTCTAACCCTAGACCTAGCCCTCAAGCCAAACCGAGCCATAGCACTGACCCTAATCCTTAACCTAAACCAAACCCTAACCCTACACCTAATTTGAGTCCTAATTCTAACCCTAGAACTAATACTAACTCTGAATCCGACCTTAACACTAACTCTAGCTCTACACATCACCCTATCCCTAAACCTAATCCTAACACTAGACCTCAACCTAAACCTAACCCTAAAACGAGCCCTAATCGTAATGCCAGGGCTTAAATTAGCCATAGCCCTAAACCTAACACAAAACCTAGCCATAATTCAAGGCCTAAACCTAGCTTTAACCCTAACCCTAACCCTAGCCCTAACCTTAACGCTATCCCTAGTCCTAATCCTAGCTCTAACCCTATTTCTTACACTTAGTCAAACCCTCACCCTATTGCTACCCTAGTCCTAACCCTAATTCTATGCCTACCCCAAACCCTAACTCTACTACTAGTCCTAAACCTAGCCCTCATTCTAGCTCTAAAGTTAACCTAAACCCTAAACCTAACTCTGACCCTTATTCTGACCCTAACTTTAAACTTAGGTTTAATCCTGACCCTAACCCTTATGTGAAACCTAACACTAGCCCTACTAGTAACCCTAAACCTAAACCTAACACTAACACTATCATTAGACCTAAACCTAATTCTAAATATAGTCATAACCTTAGCCTTAGCCCTAACAATAATTCTTAACCTAAACCAAAAAAAAATAACCCTACCCCTAGACCTACCCTAGTCCTCATTCTGGACCTAACACTAAAAATAATCATAATCTCAACACTGAAACTTACCCTAACAAAAACCCTAACTCTATACATTATCCTATCTCTAAATCTAACCCTAACACTAGACAAACTCTAAATCTAGCTTTGACCATAACTCTAGCTCTTACATTTCCCATATACCTAAAACTAACCCTAAACCTCACAAAAAATCTAGCCTCAATTACAGCCCTAAACCTAGCCCTAACCATACTCCTAACCCTCATTCTAGCCCTAACCCTAGCTCAAACCCTAAACCTTACCCTAAACATAACCTAGTCTAACCCTAAACCTCACCCTAACTGTAGCCCTAACCTAACTGTAACCATAGCCCAAACCCTAGCTCTCACTCTATCCATTACATTAACCATAATCCTAAAACTAATGCTAACCCTATCCCTAAACGTAATCCTAAGCCTACCCTAGCCCAGACTGTAACCCTAACCCTCGCCCTAGCCCTAAATCCAGCTCAATCCCTAATCCTTACACTTAACCTAACTGTAACACAAGGCATAACCCTAACCCTAACCCCAGCCCTAATCCTAACCTTAACCCTAGTCCTAACCCTAGTTCAAACCATACCCAATACCATAACCCTATACTTAACCCTAATGATAACACTAGACCTAAAGCTAAACCTACCCTAACTCTAAACATAAACCTAACCCTAGAACTAACAGTAAATCTAACCCTAATCCTAAGTCTAATCAGCTCAAACCCTAACCCTAATCCTAAACCTAAACCTAACGCAAACCTCAACCTAACCCTATATTTAACCTGATATCTAAACCTATTTCCCTAACCCTAATGATAACCCTAGCCCTAACTGTAACACTAACCATGACCATAAACAGAGACCAAACCCTAAATTAACCTTAGCCATAGAAAAAATCCTAGCTCAAACCCTAAACCATCCCCTAAACATAATCCTAAGTGTAACCCTTGTCTTAACCCTGCCCATAACCCTAAATCTAGCCCTAATTCTAACCATTATCCTAGCCCTAATCCTAGGTGTAACCCTATAAATTACCCTATAATATCCACAACCCTAATGCTAACCCTAGGTCTAACCCTAAACCTATCACCAAACGTAACCATATCCATTACCTTAAACCTAAACTGAACTCTAAACTTAACACTAGCCATTACCCTAACCCTAATTCTAACTTAATGCTAATTTGAGCCTTAACTCTAAACCTTAACCTAACCCAAACCCGAAGCCTGACCCTGACTGTAATAATACCCCAGCTCTTAATCTGACCCTTTCCCTAAACGTAAAACTTTAATTTGACCTAGCCCTAAAACTAAACCTAAAATTATCACCAACTATAAACCTAGACCTGACATTAGTCCTAGACCTAATTCTTGCCCTAAACCTAACACAAAACCTACTCCTAATACTAGCCTTAAATCTATACTTAATTGTAAACCTAACCATAACCTTAGCCCTAACCCTACAGCTAATCATAAAACTAGCCCTAACCCTAACCATAGCACTAAAACAAAACCAAGCAAAAGGCCAAACACTAACCTTAACTTAAACTATACCCTAGCTCTACAGCTAGACTAACCTTAGCCCTAAATCGAGTCCTAATCATAACCTTAAAAATAACCCTGAACCTGACTTATATCCTAACACTCATTCTATCTCTAAACACCAATCTAAACATAAACTGAACCCTAAAGTAAACCTAGCCCTAATTCGAGTCCTAAACCTAACCCTAAAACTAACCCTGACCTGACTGATATCCTAACACTAACTCTAGCTATAAATATCACCCTAATTTTAAACCTAACCCTAACACTTGAACTACCCCTACACCTAAGCCTAATTGTAACCCTAGTTCTTATATTAGCCATTGCCCTACCCTAGCCTTAAACCTCACACAAAAACTCGCCCTAATCTGAGCCCTAAGCCTTGCTTTAACCCTAACCATAAACCTAACCCTAGCCCTAATCCTATGACGTACCCTGAGCAAAACCATAATCCTAATGATAACCCTAGACTTATCCCTAATCCTTAGGCTAACCAAATCCTAACCCTATTAATATTCCTAATACTAGATCTCATTCTATCTCTAATGCTATTCCAAACCCTAACCCTAACACTGACCCTTATTCTGACCATAACATAAACCCTAGGGCTAAACCTGACCCTAACCCTAAACAAAACTCTAACATTAGCCCTCCTTGTAAACTTATACCTAAACCTAAACATACCACTAGCTCTAGACCTAAACCTAATTATCAATGTAGACAGAAATATAGCTCTACACCTAAACAAAATCCTAGCCCTAGCCCTAAAATTCCTTTACCTAACCCAAACACTAACTCTACCCCTAGACCTAAACCTAGTCCTAATTCTGGCTTTAACCATAACTTTAACTCTAACCCAAACACTGACCCTGGCTTTCACACTAAACCTACCTATAAACCTGAAACTAACCAAAACCTAAATCTAATTCTATACCCAGCCATAACCCTAACCCTAACCCTAAAACTAGCCCTAATCATAACTCTAGATCTTACATTACCCATAGCCCTAACCTTAGGCCTAAACCTAACTCTAAACATAGAGGTAATTTTAGGCCTAAACCTAGCCCTAACATAACCCTAATCCTAATACTAGCCCTATACCTAACCTTAGCCCTCACCTTAGTCCTAAGGTAGCTAAAAGCCTAACCCTTATCCTAAACATAAGCCTAGACCTATACCTAACCCTCACACTAACCATAGCCCAAATCCTAAACATAACCTAGATCAAAACCTAGCTCTAAACCTACCCATTACCCTAACCCTAAACCTAAACTTATTGATAATCCTAGCCCGAACCCTAATGTTATCCCTAACCCTAACCAGATAACTAACCAAAGACATAACCCTAAAATTAAACTCAGCATAGCCCTAAATCTAGACCAAATCATTAACCTAACCATAAACCTAAACATAAGCATAGCTCTAATTCTAAAACTATCACTAATTCTAACTCTAAAAAAATCTAAACCTAACCTAACCCTATCCGTTACCTTAACCCTAACCCTCATGTTAATGATAACCCTAGCACTAACTCATACCCTAAACCTAAACCTACTGTAATCCTATCCCTAGACCTGTCCCTAAACCTAGCCCTAACCCTAGCTCAAAACCTAAACTTTATGTTAAATATAACCCTAAACCAAACCCTAACCCTAGTTCTAACACTAACTCTAACCCTAACTCAAGGCATATTACTAACCATAACTCTGTTCTAATCTAAGCTCTAACCCTCTGAATTACCCTAACCATAACCCTTACCCTAATGCTAACCCTAAGCCTAACCCTAGACCTATCACGAACGCTATCCATATCAATTACCCTAAACCATACCTGAACCTTAAAACAAACCCTAACTATATCCCTAACCCTAACCCTAATGCTAATTTGAGCCGTAAACCTAAATCCTTACCTAAGTCAAATCCTAGTCCTAATAATTCCCTGAGCTCTAAACCTGACCCTTACCCTAAACCTAACCCTTACACTAGACGTAGCCATAAGCCTAACCCTAAATCTATCTTTAACCATAACCCGAGACCTGATATTAGCCCTGTAACTAATCCTAGCCCTGAATCTAATACAACCACTAGCCCTCATCCTAGCCATAAACATGGCCTTAATCATAACCCTAACCCCAGCCCTAGCCCTAACCCTAACTCTATCCCTTACCCTACGTCTAAACCTAGCTATAACGCCACTCTTTATCCTAAACTTAAACGTAACCCTATCCCTAACACTAGGCCTAAGCTGTACACTAACCCTAGTCCTAATCCTAGCCTCTAATTTACCCCTATCGTAAACCCTAAATCTAACTTTAGCCCTATCACTAACTCTAACTCTCACACTAGCCCTATTCCTAGTTCTAAACCTATCCCTTATCATAACTCTAACCCTGGCCCTAACCCTTGCCCTATCCTTAATCCTAGCTTAATCCTAGATCTAACATAATTATAAATGTAACCCTAACTCTAAGTCTAAGCCTAACACTAACACTAGCACTAACCCTAATACTAATTGTAAAACTAGCCCTAACTCTAACCCTAGGACTAAAACAAAACCGAGCAATAGAGCTAACACTAAACCTTAACTTAAACCAAAACCTATACTACTACAAAAACTAATCCTAGCCCTAAATGATTCCTAACCCTAACCTTAAAACTTACCCTGAACCTGACTCATATCCTAATACTCACCCCTAGCTCTAAACAGGATGCTAACCTTAAACTGAACCCTTAGAGTAAACCTAGTTCTAATTTGAGTCCTAACTCAAACCCTACATCTAACTCTGACCCTGACTCCTATTCTAGAAGTAACTCTAGCTCTAAATATCACCCTAACCTTAAATCTAACAAACACTAGAACTACCCCTAACCCTAACCCCAAGCTAACCCTAATTGTAACCCTGGTTCTTACATTACCTGTTGCCCTAAACCTAGCCCCAACACTAACACAAAAACGAGCCCTAATCTGAGCCCTACACCCTAGCTTTAACCCTAACCCTAACCCTAACCCTACCCCTAACACTTGCTCTAACCCTATCCCTAACCCTAAGCAAAACCCTAACCCTAAAGGTAACCCTAGAACTAAACTTAATC